>NW_019646611.1:0-4953 GCF_002806865.2 Cucurbita pepo subsp. pepo
ACATAAGTATAACTTGTCCTTGTAGCGAACACGGCGAGAAGAGCTTTCAAAAGTTCAAGCATTAACTGCAATTAGCCGTAATAATAAGATGTGCATAAGTATATATAAATGTTAGTAAATAGTAATGATATCCTAAGAAAATGACTAATTTGAGTTCTATGATAACACTAGAAGGTTAATGTTCTATTAAACATTTTAACCTAAAACTCATCTCAAACTCTTCAATAGTGTCTAAATTTAAGTTTTTTTTTTTTTTTTTTTTTTTTTTTTNTTTTTAAAAGTTTATGTTAAAAAAAGGAACCAAAGAAATTGTAGTTGGCATTTTTTTTTTTTTTTAAAGATAAAATTATTGGTGACGTGCCAAGCTACCCTAAAAACTCTAATTTTTATTTTATTTTTATTTTTTAAATGTGTACAAACGCGAAGATTTGTAAGATTTGTTGGAATATGTACCAAACACTTTCACATGACATTTTTTTTTTTATTGAACATTGAAAGAAGCTTCCTCCTTTAATGGTAAAATTTTCCTTTATAATTATGGGTGCACACAAAAGATAAGCCACTTAAATTGGTACCAAAATAAATGAAAATGTCACGATCATTCATTTTATAGGACATTGATAAAGTAGCGTCTAAGAGTGTAAATAAAGTCTCATATTCACTCACAAAATGAAAGATCATATTGGAGAGATCTGTAAAAGATTTGCTGTTCTTAATAATTGGTATCGATATCATAGTCTAAGCATAGCAATGTATCATAAAAATCCTCCATGTTTGAACAAAAAAGATACAGTGATCTATTGAAATCGTGTTAGAAGTCTTTCCTGCTTTGTTAAGAACAAAAAGGAACTCTATGATTTTCGAGTTTAGAAGGGTACCTAAATAAATGAATGTCACATCTGAATGTTACAAGTCTTTCGTGATATGCGAGTGTGATTAAGAATTTTTTTTATATAATTTCTTCCTTTTGTGTATCCCAAATGTACAAACTCCAAAATTAAACTTGTTTAGTTGAAAGCAATTTTATATTAGGTGATTTTTTGAAAAATCTAACGAGAATTGTTCGAGTGAAAACAAAACATGTTGAAATGAACTGTGTCGATTTATGAGATGTGTTTCACTCTCTAACGTAATTCAAAATAAATATGTACAGTGATCAAATTAGATAGAACGTAAGAAAATGTCGAGATCATCTCGTGTTGAATCTAGTTTCGAATTCTATTTGAGAAGTATATTCAATGTATCAATATCAAACTTTTTGATAGGTGATAATAGTAACATGTGGATGGGACACATTTTTGTATAACAAATGACTTGATTTCTTTAACGTATTAAAGGATGTTAAATGTAAAATGTTTTCAAATTTTAAAGTTGCTTTAACTTAAAAGAGAAAAGGGGCTCTCTATGATTTCTTCCAATGAGCCTTCAACACCATGTGACATTTTTCTTATCCAACGACACTTAAATAGAAGATTTTCGGCTAAAATTTTCCTCCTTTAATGGAAGATTTGCTCTATTTGACACATACAAAGAGATTCCGTTTGATGGGTGTGTAATTTTACATGTTCAAAATTGGATTCACCAAATTTAATAGCTAAGAATAATACCAAGTTTGAATTAACTCGAACCTATCTCGATCAATCCATAGTAAGATCATCAAGAATCACGCAGTCTCGACAGAAATAATAATAATAATAAAAAAATGAAGTTCGTATCTTTTAACTTCAAAGAATTTGACAAATCCCTACTTGAATCCACATAACGACCTATGTCAATTCGAAATCTAGATTCTGCATCTGATGGCCCCAAAATTCTTCTGCATCCCCTGCGATATGGTAACATTACCAACTACTCGCTTCTTAAGAGTGAAGACTATCCCTACATATCAACACGAGTCCTTTCAACAGGCTTTCCTCTTACTCACATGTATTTCAAAAAAAAATTTATAAGAAGTCACCCAACATAGAATTGTTCAAGTAAAATATGCTTAAGCATAGAGTTTCTATGAATGAGCCACTAAAAAGAAAGGAGCACCTTGTTTGTGTAAGTAGTGACTTTCAATTATTTTAAATCATTTTTAGTCATCTTATTCTGAGGATAGCTCTCATTCAATTGTAGTCCCACTTCATTCATATATCTCCTTTACTCCGTGTGAGTGTCACAGTCACCTTTATTATTAATTTGATTCGATTAATCTATTCATTCTTATCAATTTCAAATAAGAAAATTTAGCTTTGTTTTTTTGAAGCTACACGAATTGCCCAACAAATAAGAATATTATTATTATTATTACTCATATTAAATTAAATTAAACCTATTCATATTAAATCTACACATAAGAAAATCTATTCATATTAACTTAAATTATTATTATTATTATTATTATTTTAAGAACATGAATTGTCAACATGATTGAGCTAAATTTAGGTAGAGTTGGCTATGTCGTATACTAGGTATCGAAATTATTGAGTATGAGTTACCCTCATTACAATATTATAAATAATATAGAAATTTTGTATATATATATTTTAATAACAAATATCGATCCTAGTAATCGTCGTTTCTTGAACAAATATTAATTAATGATAATCAACATGTACTTTGTTTCTTGAGGCTATAGATTCAAATTTCTCTTACTAAAAATCTAAATCATCACTTATTAAGATAATTTAGCTTAGACGATTCTGGGATTTATATAGGTAAATAGCATCTAAAATGACACATAACTCAACTTAATCGAACTCAAAATTAAAACCATTAGAAAATTTGTCATATCGATATTCTTTCAAATTTAAATTTGATATGATTAGGGTTTCTCAAAATTAGGGTTTCTCAAAGAAACTCTCTCTATCACAATTAACAAGTCTAACAAGTTGTTGGATTGTGTATTTTTTACGTGTTTATATTTTAAGAGTCGATTGTTCGGTCTTTATCTCTTAACAATCATTGAACTGAAAAAATTGGTGTATATATACGAATGAAATCCTAATGATATTCTCTCAACTTTTCGATCGAATATGATTTGGTTTGAGGACAAGATATAGGGACGAAATAAGGATAACAATCCATGTGCATGGATGGATTGAAAGAGGACCAAAACTATTGAAAACTAAGGGTTTTGTAATGGCCATAAATAATACATCCATACAAAAACTAATCAATCTACATTGTGAAAAGAGAGCAAGAGAGAAAGAGAAGGGTGATGGTTCGTGTAGGGTGAACCACGGACACAAGCTGGGCCATTGGAGAGGGACCAAAACACATTCACCATTAATCGTCAATTGCAAGAGAGAGATCCCTTGTGACAAACCAAGTCATGACAACACATTTCACTTTTTCCATATCTTAAATTAGGGTTTATGTAGGATATACCTTTGAGAAAGTATTCGAGGAGCCACCATGATTTGGTTCATAGTTTTGAACTATTCATACCTTTCGGAGGGAGAATGTAATTGCTCAAGTCTACCGCTAGAGAATAATTTCTTCGATGAGTTTTTCCTTTCAGACTCCTCTCAAGATTTTTAAAACGTGTCTCCAAGGGAGAAGTTTCCACACCCTTATAAATAATGTTTTGTTCCCCTCTCCAACCGATGTGGGATCTCATCATTCACCCCCTTCGAGGTCCAGCATGCTCACTAGCACTCGTTTCCCTCTCCAATCGATATGGGGTATCACAGAGAAACTGCAAAACTACTTTTGTTGGAAATACGACCAAAGTTTCACATTTGTTAGATAAAAAAAATATCATGGATATGCATGTGAAGGACAATATCTTTACTGATATAAGGTCCTTCGAGTGAAATTGGTTTATGTCTAACACGTAGAGTGTTGTTGTCCCTAACAATATCTTCCAATTATTATATGGTTGTTATTAAGAACATGCAAATTTTCAATTAAAATTTCAAATTGACTAGATAAGATAAATAACATAGTGATAACTTTTGGATGAAACAAGAATCAAAGTAAATTTCAAATTTCAAACTATATCATACTATTATGAAGATACATTAATAGTCGTTATTCCTAATAACGTCTTTGAATTATTAACTTGTGGTACCAGGAACATGCAAATTGTTGAATCCACGTGAATGGTAGTAAAGAGACGACTATATTGTGACTCTTATTGAATAAATTGTGTCTTCCTCTCATTCCCACCACCTTTATTATTTTTCTTTTTTGCCTTTTCTTTTTGAGAGTTTCATATCATCAACTTATCCTTTTCAATCTCTGTTTCAAGTGGCACTGTTTAGCAGAACTCTCCAACCCACATGCATACTCGATACCTTTTTCTTTACAATCAACACAAGTTAACATCAAATTCCCAGGCTCAAACTGTATAAAGTTTAATGCTATATATATATATACACATATATGAGATTATACATGTTTGAAATCTTGACAAAATTGATAGTAATATAGATCAAAAATTGGAAACTCATGTGGGTTTTAGACATTATTTTAATTCAATCACATTAACTAACCAAACCCAATTCGATTGAAATACTTTCATTATAAAATTGAAGAGATCAACATTTAGTGCTCGATCGGATCAGAACTGACTTAGTTTGACTTGCATTCCAAATTAGAAAGGGACATAAACTTTATAACAACCTAATAATACCTAAACAATTGAAACTAGTGTGTGTAACTGATGGAGACGAATGGAGGTATGCCCTTTTAATATCACATGCTAGATAGAGTTTAGGCTAATGAATGAGTAAAGAACCAAAGCTTGATTAATTACACACGTTCCAATCATTAATTTCCCTTTTGGGTTTCATAATTGAACCACAGCATAGCACGTGGGAGAGAAGCAATCGAGTGATGGGTGGCCTAGCTCCTCCAAATACAACCCAACAAAGTTGTGGGTTTAAAGGAAAAGAAACTAATTTGACATCCCTCGTTAACCAATTATTATCATTTAATCATTAATAATTTAGGTTTTATATTATT
>NW_019646611.1:7750-16153 GCF_002806865.2 Cucurbita pepo subsp. pepo
AAAAAAAAAAAAAAAAAAAAAAAAAAAAAAAAAAAAAAAAAAAAAAAAAAAAAAAAAAAAAAAAAAAAAAAAAAAAAAAAAAAGATACGAGTTCGAGAATTTAGGTCATAACTTTGAGGACGAGTAATGAGAGGAGAAAGGAAGGCAGCACATGTAAAGCCAAATTCATAACGATGAAGATTTTGCTGATCCATTTTGTAGTTCAAATTAGTCTATTATTTGTTATTATTTGTAATTAGTTAAGAAGGTTTCTTATCCTCGAAAATAATATTCCTTTGTCGGTCTTTTTTGTATGAGTGATTCATAGTGTGGTGAGTTTTCTATGGAGATTCTAATTTTGGAATTTTATGGGATTTTATACTTTTAATATTCTTTAGGAAAGTGGATGGAAGGCATAAAAGTGAAATGCTAAAAAAAAGTTAGGATCTTTATAAAAAGTTAGAAATATTCTTCCACCATTTTGATGAGATGAATAAATTTATGAATATGAATTTTGAGCCCATTGAAAAATTAATTTAATCATATATATAATACCATTTACATCCATCCATATCCATGATTCAGATAAAGATTTGGAATTCGGATTTAACACTTGATAGTCCCGACATTTTCTTGTGTTCCTTGTAACATGGTCGCATTATTTACTTTTTGCTACTAAGAGTGAATGCTATCCTCATATATCAACACAAGTTTTTCCAACATGTTTTGTTTTCACTCATGTGAACCTTAATAAAATTGTTCCTAAAAAAAAAAAACACACACACACTTTATTATAGAGTTTCAATGATTGTGCCACCAAAAACAAAGTACACCTGATCGGTATAGTTAAAAACTTTCACATATGTTTTCGATGCTTGGATTTATGGGATTTTATTTATTTTAAAAAGACTTTAGTAATTAAATTAGAAATAGATAATCCTTACCATTGGATATGACATTTTTTCTCTATAATAAGTGAAAAAAGTGTGAAATATTCTTCTTTTTTTTTTTTCTTCTTTTTTAATGAAAAATGCTTAATTTTTACAAGTGATATAATGAGAATATTCTATGCCCTTTTCTTTTTCATTTGTACCAACCTTTTATTAAATGAGGAATATATTCTCTTTTCTATTAAAACAAATACCAAGTTTGAATTAACTCGAACCTATCTCGATCAATCCATAGTAAGATCATCAAGAATCACGCAGTCTCGACAGAAATAATAATAATAATAAAAAAATGAAGTTCGTATCTTTTAACTTCAAAGAATTTGACAAATCCCTACTTGAATCCACATAACGACCTATGTCAATTCGAAATCTAGATTCTGCATCTGATGGCCCCAAAATTCTTCTGCATCCCCTGCGATATGGTAACATTACCAACTACTCGCTTCTTAAGAGTGAAGACTATCCCTACATATCAACACGAGTCCTTTCAACAGGCTTTCCTCTTACTCACATGTATTTCAAAAAAAAATTTATAAGAAGTCACCCAACATAGAATTGTTCAAGTAAAATATGCTTAAGCATAGAGTTTCTATGAATGAGCCACTAAAAAGAAAGGAGCACCTTGTTTGTGTAAGTAGTGACTTTCAATTATTTTAAATCATTTTTAGTCATCTTATTCTGAGGATAGCTCTCATTCAATTGTAGTCCCACTTCATTCATATATCTCCTTTACTCCGTGTGAGTGTCACAGTCACCTTTATTATTAATTTGATTCGATTAATCTATTCATTCTTATCAATTTCAAATAAGAAAATTTAGCTTTGTTTTTTTGAAGCTACACGAATTGCCCAACAAATAAGAATATTATTATTATTATTACTCATATTAAATTAAATTAAACCTATTCATATTAAATCTACACATAAGAAAATCTATTCATATTAACTTAAATTATTATTATTATTATTATTATTTTAAGAACATGAATTGTCAACATGATTGAGCTAAATTTAGGTAGAGTTGGCTATGTCGTATACTAGGTATCGAAATTATTGAGTATGAGTTACCCTCATTACAATATTATAAATAATATAGAAATTTTGTATATATATATTTTAATAACAAATATCGATCCTAGTAATCGTCGTTTCTTGAACAAATATTAATTAATGATAATCAACATGTACTTTGTTTCTTGAGGCTATAGATTCAAATTTCTCTTACTAAAAATCTAAATCATCACTTATTAAGATAATTTAGCTTAGACGATTCTGGGATTTATATAGGTAAATAGCATCTAAAATGACACATAACTCAACTTAATCGAACTCAAAATTAAAACCATTAGAAAATTTGTCATATCGATATTCTTTCAAATTTAAATTTGATATGATTAGGGTTTCTCAAAATTAGGGTTTCTCAAAGAAACTCTCTCTATCACAATTAACAAGTCTAACAAGTTGTTGGATTGTGTATTTTTTACGTGTTTATATTTTAAGAGTCGATTGTTCGGTCTTTATCTCTTAACAATCATTGAACTGAAAAAATTGGTGTATATATACGAATGAAATCCTAATGATATTCTCTCAACTTTTCGATCGAATATGATTTGGTTTGAGGACAAGATATAGGGACGAAATAAGGATAACAATCCATGTGCATGGATGGATTGAAAGAGGACCAAAACTATTGAAAACTAAGGGTTTTGTAATGGCCATAAATAATACATCCATACAAAAACTAATCAATCTACATTGTGAAAAGAGAGCAAGAGAGAAAGAGAAGGGTGATGGTTCGTGTAGGGTGAACCACGGACACAAGCTGGGCCATTGGAGAGGGACCAAAACACATTCACCATTAATCGTCAATTGCAAGAGAGAGATCCCTTGTGACAAACCAAGTCATGACAACACATTTCACTTTTTCCATATCTTAAATTAGGGTTTATGTAGGATATACCTTTGAGAAAGTATTCGAGGAGCCACCATGATTTGGTTCATAGTTTTGAACTATTCATACCTTTCGGAGGGAGAATGTAATTGCTCAAGTCTACCGCTAGAGAATAATTTCTTCGATGAGTTTTTCCTTTCAGACTCCTCTCAAGATTTTTAAAACGTGTCTCCAAGGGAGAAGTTTCCACACCCTTATAAATAATGTTTTGTTCCCCTCTCCAACCGATGTGGGATCTCATCATTCACCCCCTTCGAGGTCCAGCATGCTCACTAGCACTCGTTTCCCTCTCCAATCGATATGGGGTATCACAGAGAAACTGCAAAACTACTTTTGTTGGAAATACGACCAAAGTTTCACATTTGTTAGATAAAAAAAATATCATGGATATGCATGTGAAGGACAATATCTTTACTGATATAAGGTCCTTCGAGTGAAATTGGTTTATGTCTAACACGTAGAGTGTTGTTGTCCCTAACAATATCTTCCAATTATTATATGGTTGTTATTAAGAACATGCAAATTTTCAATTAAAATTTCAAATTGACTAGATAAGATAAATAACATAGTGATAACTTTTGGATGAAACAAGAATCAAAGTAAATTTCAAATTTCAAACTATATCATACTATTATGAAGATACATTAATAGTCGTTATTCCTAATAACGTCTTTGAATTATTAACTTGTGGTACCAGGAACATGCAAATTGTTGAATCCACGTGAATGGTAGTAAAGAGACGACTATATTGTGACTCTTATTGAATAAATTGTGTCTTCCTCTCATTCCCACCACCTTTATTATTTTTCTTTTTTGCCTTTTCTTTTTGAGAGTTTCATATCATCAACTTATCCTTTTCAATCTCTGTTTCAAGTGGCACTGTTTAGCAGAACTCTCCAACCCACATGCATACTCGATACCTTTTTCTTTACAATCAACACAAGTTAACATCAAATTCCCAGGCTCAAACTGTATAAAGTTTAATGCTATATATATATATACACATATATGAGATTATACATGTTTGAAATCTTGACAAAATTGATAGTAATATAGATCAAAAATTGGAAACTCATGTGGGTTTTAGACATTATTTTAATTCAATCACATTAACTAACCAAACCCAATTCGATTGAAATACTTTCATTATAAAATTGAAGAGATCAACATTTAGTGCTCGATCGGATCAGAACTGACTTAGTTTGACTTGCATTCCAAATTAGAAAGGGACATAAACTTTATAACAACCTAATAATACCTAAACAATTGAAACTAGTGTGTGTAACTGATGGAGACGAATGGAGGTATGCCCTTTTAATATCACATGCTAGATAGAGTTTAGGCTAATGAATGAGTAAAGAACCAAAGCTTGATTAATTACACACGTTCCAATCATTAATTTCCCTTTTGGGTTTCATAATTGAACCACAGCATAGCACGTGGGAGAGAAGCAATCGAGTGATGGGTGGCCTAGCTCCTCCAAATACAACCCAACAAAGTTGTGGGTTTAAAGGAAAAGAAACTAATTTGACATCCCTCGTTAACCAATTATTATCATTTAATCATTAATAATTTAGGTTTTATATTATTATACTGTTTTGAATTTGACATCTTAAATCACTAATGGGCTTAATTCTTAAAGCCCAATGAAAATTGGGCCTTAAAGTTAGAAAGCCCAGCCCATAAGGTGAGGCTATTTCTGAGCTTTTTAGTTATGTCGAGTAGTTCTTAACCAATTGCTAAAACTGCAGCCCAGTGGGTGATTCTAGCGGTCGTGCTATCACTCATGTAGAAACTAAATTTTCATTCGAAAATCAAGTAATTAAATGTACTCGACTTGTATCATAGAGTGCTCCACAATTGAGATGCCATTTCGAGGGTTATCATAGAAAAACTGTCCGACATAAGGCAAGTGATGAGACAGAGGAATTTTCCACGATGAGAGGGACGGCCTCGGTCCAATGCCACTCAAAAGCGGTGGAATAGACCCATCACCCCTGATCATGATGTGGGGACTGAAGCCCGCCTTTCTTTCTCTTTTTGTGCTTTCACAAATTAGATTTTTAAACAAATAAATAGCAGTACTGCGAACAAGACTTATAATAGAACTTCGATAACTAGTAGAGCACGACCCATTACTCGTGGTTGAGCTATCTTCTAGTTTGAAGAAAATCGGAACCTATTGATTGATTCTTTCTCCTTCCCCTCAAGCTAACTTGAAATATCAGTTGGTCGAATTGGGTTGGTGACTTGAGTAACACGAATAGAGTTTATAACCCAACTTTTTTTTTTTTCGTTTAAAAGTTTTCTATAATTTTTATCCGTGGGTGAAACATGAACTATTTTTTTTTTGTATAAAATTGAGAATGAAAAAGTAAAATAAAATCTTCTTAAAACACATGATTGAGTACAAAGCTCCCAAATTTTATTTTTTTTGTAAAGGGAAAGATTTGTTGTTTTGTAATGTTTATTAAATTATAAATGAATTATAGTTGATAAATTGTGTATATGAACCAAAATTTGTGAGAAAATGGTAGAAATTGTTGAAAATTATAAATGATTTGAATTTGTGAATAAAAACTTGATGGGACTAACATAATTCATAGCTGCTGCAGACGAAAGGGAAAAAAAAATTAAATTCAAACCAGGTAGCTACCTTATTCCATTACATCAAATTCAATAAGACGGAGACACAAATAAATACAAAAGCTCCGATCTCCGACACGGCGGTACCACCGGATTCATCCTCCGGTTTGTGAGGAGGCTTCTTGTAATAGTAAGGGAAGTACGGCAGAATCGGATCCGGTGGCGGTGGAGTGATGCCGTCGAAGCTGTCGCCATCGTACGGCGGCGGGTTATATGGGTAATATGCAGCCGGCGGAGAGTAGTACGCTGGAGGAGAGTAGGAGCCTGAGTCTGTTTGCGACGGTGGAGTTAGAGTGGCCGGAGTGGCGGGATAGCCGGTGCCGGTTGGTGGAGGGTAGCAGGGATATGGGCAGGTGTCGTCGGAGCTAGTCGCCGGCGGAAGGACGGAAAGGATCAAGGCCAGGAGGATTGTGGAGAGAACCTTGTTTAGGTGTGAACCCATTTTTTGGAGGAGAGAGAAAATTTGAGAGATGTGTGAATGGAAGTGAAGTGAAGATAATTGTAAGGTGGGGGAAAGAAGGTTGAAAAAGTGGGTGCTTTTTTTAATTATTTTATTTTTAAACCATATTTTGGAAGTAATGTTAAAATAATATTTATTATAAAAAAGTAGTTTAATAATTAAAAAATTATTTTAGTCCTTATATTATTATTATTTAATTAATATTGAAATTGGAGAAACTATAATTGAATATTTAGAAATATGTAGAAAAACCCAAAATATAAACCCCAAAATTGCATTATAAGCTGAAAAAAAATGTATTCTAACACACCTTTAGTGTGTCAAAAACGAAAAGATGTTAGTTCGTAGTTGTTATCTTTTTTTTTTTTATAGGTATTTACGTGATTCAATAATGAATTTGTATTTTGAAATAAAAAAGTTACTACTTCTACCAATAAAGTGCACTTTTCTTTTCGATAACTCAATTATAGAAACTTCATGGTGAAGCGTACTTTATTTGAAGCAATTCTATGTTAGGTGAACTCGTATGAATTTTCTTAGAATGCATGCGAGTGAGGACAAAACATGTTGGAAGGATTCGTGTTGATATGTTGGGATAATCTTTACTCTTGAAAGCAAAAATTAGGTAATGTGACCATGTCACAAGAGATGCAGGGAAATGATGAGACCATCCGGTATCGAATTTGAATCATGAACATGAGTCATTACAAGAGTGAGTACTTGACATAAATTTTAGGTTTAGGGAATAAAGTTTAAGTTACGTTTAATGGTGTTTTTGTAATCGATTTATATATTGGGGACAAAATTGAAACCTAAAGATGTGATATATTTAGGCCTCATTTGAATCCTACAAGCTGTCATGCTCTCCCTTAAAATTGGATAATGACAAGAGGTTGGGGAAGTAATTGCTTGAACCCACCAAGGACTAACATCCTTCGTATACTCTTATTTACACATCATTACATTAAATTCTTACATATTTCTCAACTATTTCCACTTAATGGGCAATCTCGACAAAGGGAACACGCCTACCATGCATGTGATGCAATAATAAATTTGTATTTTGAGAGGAAGAAATAGTCTAAACACATCAGTTATCGTAACAAAATTAGGTTTCAAATGTTCTGTCCTGTCCGTTTCACAATTTCATTGTTTGAACTTGATTGAACTAAAGAAAAAGATGAGATTCAGAAAAAATTTATGACGGTTTGGAAGGCAAGATATTGGGATCGAACTTGCAACGCAGAGCCCGAGCAATCGGCGAGCAAGTGGTTAGTAGCCAATAGTAGAGCAAAACTGCATACTTTCGTGTCTAAAGCATTGTTCGTGTGAATAGGTATTAAGTTTGGTGAGTTTAGAAGGGTAATTCAATTTCCAAGATCCCAAATATCACACAAATGCAAATATAGCTAAAAAGTTGAGTGATTTAGAGATATATAATGGAGGTTAAGTTTAATTTACCATCTCTCTCATTGCATCAAATAATTTCATCTAATTGACTATAAATAATAGTCTCGTTAATGTATGGTTAGAATTATAATTCTATCTACTATTTGTTAGATCAAGACAGTCTAGAGATAAAAATGCTTCGTAAAGTCAGGAACAAAGTAAAGTGACCACGTTCGAGGAATGTAGGAAAATGTCTGGGTTATTATATACAAAATTTGAATTTCGAATTTTGGACATGGATAGTTACAAATGATATCAAAGTGGTATCTCTTTTAGTAAGATGTGGTTCGAGGACAAACCAAAGCAAAAATCGGTGAATATGCATCATCTGAGTAAAGGAGAAACACGAACAAAGTTAAAGGCACAAATGGTCAAGATGTTGTAGCTGATTTTGGAGCCAGAAACACGTATGGTAGAGCCAAAATTCGAGCGAATGCCAACCTCCAAATCGTTAGGACAAAGCGAAAGCGGGTGAAAAAGTTTTAAGTTTATAATAAGAAATAGTAAGAAAAGAAAATGACATAAGAGGATTGGCAACCACATTCAATTTCCATCTTTTCCGTTCGTCATTAGTGATTAACATCTCCATCCATTTTTTATGCTAATAATTTGATGATTAGAGTAGCAATGATGTTAGTGTCGGTGGAGAGTTTGGTGTTGAAATATCCATAAAGTGCTTTGGATTTGTTTGGATGATGTTTTCATGGAAGCTGTTATATCTACCATTCATTCCTTCCAACTCTTTTTCTTTGCTTCATCAACGTTGAATATTCAACCTTCATCCACTTTATCTCTTTTAATGCCCTCTCTTTATTTTCTCAATCTTATTCATTCTTACGATTCATTTCACTCAATGTTAAAATTAATTTAAATGAATTTTGAGACAAATTAAAAACTACATTATACGTTAGTAATTGTGTGAGTTAACACCCTGCTTAAATTTAATACAAAAAAAAAAAAAAAAAAAAA
>NW_019646611.1:18211-39427 GCF_002806865.2 Cucurbita pepo subsp. pepo
TAGAATTGATGTAAAATAGGGACACATGTTGATATAGCTTTTGTTTTGCAATCCCTTCCATCTTTATACGTAGAAAGCAAGAATTTGATAAGAAATGAGGAGAAAGTGGGAATGAATTGCACCAAAATTTCATCCCTAACAACTCATTCATATTTGTCTCTTTGTTGAATTTGGTCTAAGAAGGAGACTTCCTTTCATCCACCAAACACTCCAACTTCTTCTACTTATTGTTGTCATCATTTCCTCTTTGAACTCCTTTTTAATGTCATCCACACCTTCCATTTCTTATCCTTTCCTCCACCCTTTTCTCCCTATCAAAATATATCATTTAATCCTTAATTCTTGCATTCAAAATATTGTTACAAAAAATATGTTCTAAATTTTAAAATGAATTAAATTCTAATAATAATTCTTTTAAAAAGTTATCGAACTTTAGTGTTTCAAATTTTGAGTCGAAAGAGACATCCAATATTCTTATAATAAAAGTGAAGTTTTTTTAAGTTCTTATTTATGGTTAATTTTAATCCTACCATTAATTTAACTATATTTTAATTAATTTAAGATATGGAAAAATATGAAGTGACACGTGGATAATGAAAAGTAAAATAAATAAATAAAAAAAAGTGGAAAAAACCAATTTGGAGAGGGGGAGGGAGAAAGAAATCGGGTGGGGCCGCACTTTGGTGAAACCGAAGATGATCATCCTAGGAATGCAGGATTACTCCTGACACTTGATCTCATCGCATCTCAAGAAACTCTCTGACATCCGATCCAATGGTTTGGAATCAGGTCCACATTTTAAAATACAATACGCAAATTCCACCTCGGGAAGTGGACCACGACACGTGTCATCTTAATATTCGTCAAGCCCACTTATCCAATTTACTCGTTTATTCCAATTGTTTTTATTTTATTCTTTACTTTCTTTAATAATTTATTTTAATATAATTATATAGTAATTGAATTTACAACCTTTAAATATTAGTATCCTTATAAAATATTTAGAAAAGAAAGTTTTAAATACACTATTATTTTAATAGGCCCACCTACACTTTTTAAATACATACGATCTAAGTTAGTTAATGGATAAGTGTCGGTTAACTTGGTAGAATTTGATTGATTTAAAAGTTTAGAACTGATTACAATTTTTTTGTAATCGAGAAAATGACACCATTTGAGAATATTTATATAACAAAGACGACAACAAGTCACATTTTAACTATGGACCCATATAATTCATTAATCAATTACTCTGAGAAAATCCAATATTTGTCATTTTCATTAAAAAAATAATAATAATAATTAAGCTATAGTTGGGTGTTTTTTATTCCTAACCTTTTTTGGATCCACCAGAAAACTCTTAATGTAGGTGAAATTTTAAATCAATTAGACGTGATGGACTTAAATTTAAAATAATTAAAAATATATATAATTCAATTATATGGTTGAGTGATGATGAAGATTGAATCCAATCCATTGATATTGAATAATTAAAGTTGACCTAATTTTTGTTATTTTGATTGAAAATGGGAAAATAATTTTCCAAAATATACTAAAAAAACACAAATATTTTCTTTTCTGATCACAAATTTCTGGAAAATTCAATATTTAGTACAAATTACAGAGTTATTAGACAACAAAATCCATAAAAATTAAAAAACAATCCCAAATCGGAAAATCTCGTAGAGAGGATTATAATTAGTTTTTACCTTCACGAGAAATTGGATCCAGCTCCCTCCGTTTACGTCATCAGAACCCCAGCAACAGCCAACCCAATCACGGCGGAGGCTGCGGCGGAGACGAGTCTCCGGGCGGCAGCGTTATAATTCTGGTCGATGGGGTAGAGGTCGCCGGGAGGGCCGGTTATGTACATGAAGTTGGGAGACGGCGGCGGCGGGCAGTCGTTGTTCTTGTGATCCTTCTTAGGGGGGGGAGGAGGAGAGTAGTAGATGACGACGTCCGGCGGTGGAGGAGAGGGCGGCGGAGGGGAGGGGTAGACCGGTGGAGGAGGAGGAGGAGATGGGGGGTTTTGTTCACATGGGGAGCACTTGACGGTGGGGTCGGTGGGGGTGTCGTCGAGGCGGCGAACGGCGGCGGAGGAGGAGGAGGGGGAGATTAGAAGGAGGAGGGTGAGAAAGAGGAGAGAATTGAAAGGAAGCATTTTTTTTGAGAGTGGGAAATGAGTTGAGGTGGAATTGGGTGCATGGAAACTGTATAAAACTTTGTGGAGTTTTTAAGAGAGAGAAAGGGGGGTGTTTGGATTCCCAGCTAAGGGAATAGTTTTATTTCTTTTTATTAATTAATTAATTTATTTATTTTTGGGTTTGGCTGGGAGAAGAATCAAAGTGCATGTGCATGGTCCATGTTGAGGGCCCCACCAACCGGCTCTATCAATTAACATTGCTTTATTATGATTTTGATGTGAATATAATTATATATAATAAATTAGTTTGTGGAAAAAACAGAAGGAACAACATAGCTGCCCAACCCATGACTTTGAACATTTAATTTCATTGAATTTCTTATGGAGTTGGGTAAGTGGTAATTTTAGTTTATTTGTTTATTTGTGACTATACTCCTTTTTGTTTGTTCCTACGTATTAATAATTTGGCAATAAACAAACAAACCTTTCTTCAAATAATGTGGTCAATCATGCTATATTAAAAAACAATAAGAACCCTAAGTTGTAAAAGATATAAACTCCTGACACTTGATCTCATCGCATCTCAAGAAACTCTCTGACATCCGATCCAATGGTTTGGAATCAGGTCCACATTTTAAAATACAATACGCAAATTCCACCTCGGGAAGCGGACCACAACACGTGTCATCTTAATATTCGTCAAGCCCACTTATCCAATTTACTCGTTTATTCCAATTGTTTTTATTTTATTCTTTACTTTCTTTAATAATTTATTTTAATATAATTATATAGTAATTGAATTTACAACCTTTAAATATTAGTATCCTTATAAAATATTTAGAAAAGAAAGTTTTAAATACACTATTATTTTAATAGGCCCACCTACACTTTTTAAATACATACGATCTAAGTTAGTTAATGGATAAGTGTCGGTTAACTTGGTAGAATTTGATTGATTTAAAAGTTTAGAACTGATTACAATTTTTTTGTAATCGAGAAAATGACACCATTTGAGAATATTTATATAACAAAGACGACAACAAGTCACATTTTAACTATGGACCCATATAATTCATTAATCAATTACTCTGAGAAAATCCAATATTTGTCATTTTCATTAAAAAAATAATAATAATAATTAAGCTATAGTTGGGTGTTTTTTATTCCTAACCTTTTTTGGATCCACCAGAAAACTCTTAATGTAGGTGAAATTTTAAATCAATTAGACGTGATGGACTTAAATTTAAAATAATTAAAAATATATATAATTCAATTATATGGTTGAGTGATGATGAAGATTGAATCCAATCCATTGATATTGAATAATTAAAGTTGACCTAATTTTTGTTATTTTGATTGAAAATGGGAAAATAATTTTCCAAAATATACTAAAAAAACACAAATATTTTCTTTTNATCGCATTGACAATTCGAGTGTTTGGTGTCACAGTCGTACTCTTATCGCAGCGGGACAGCGGTTGTGCGGCACTTGTTCTAACTCGGCGAATAAGTCAGTCGTGAGAAATTTGGACGTGTCAAACAACATTGGCGTATGCTCGAGCCTAGTCATGTTTGCGAGAAATGTTTTAGAAAATGTGAATGAGGAAATACATTTGAAAATGATTTGAAAGAATTGAAGAAAGCAACGTTATATGGCTATAAGCAAAGAAAGAAACAGCACGACTTAGATAGCGTATAACTCAGGGCATGAAGAATTGACGACTAGTAGCATCCCCCTACCGTAGATTTTGGGGGCATTTTAGCAATGGCGGATGTAGACATGATTTTAGTGAATGGCCATACACCCTAGTATTGACACAACATGAAATGGTAAAGGCCTATCTAAGATCAAAGCATGTCAAAGGAGTTTGAAAGGGGCATACATGAACAACACATCCTAGACAAACATGATCGGGACATCCGACATGTGGTCATAGACAACACACCTTGAACAAGCATGATTGTGACATTCTTCCCCACTCAATTGGTTGACGTCTCTGTCAATCGACTCTTCACAAGCTTAATGATGTAGGTTGAGGCTAACATCAGGTCTCTCAATGCGGTTCCAGCTGATCTCAATATTGATGAGTCTCTTCCAATCCGCAAGAAACTATTGAAAATCACTTCTTGGTTCGTTGAGTCTTGGTGTCTTCTCTATCGGAGTTTCTTATGTTTTCTTCGCTTGGGAATTCTTTTTCTTTGTGTGAGGTTGTGTTGCCTCTCTATGCTTGACGTCTTCTAGGTCTGAAGAGTAACGTCTCATGTTACTAATGTGGATAATAGGGATAGTCCGCATCCATGAGAGCAATTGGATCTTATATGATGCCTTCTCGATTTTGTGGATAACTTCAACTGGTCCATAATATTTTCGCACCAGGCTTTGATTCTGGCTGTTTTGACCTCGGAGTTGATATGACATCAACTTGATCAAAACTTTGTCTCCATCTTGAAATTTTTGTGGCCGACACTTCTAACCGACCCTTGTCTTCATTCGTCTAGATGGTATTTCTACGTGAACGTGTTATTTTAGAGGTTTATTTTTGTCGCTCTCCTTCAGCGATGACACTAACTTGGTGTTTCTCCCCATCTTTTGGGCGATTACTAACAGCGGTATTTGTGGGTCTAATAAATCCGACTATTAGCAAGTCATTTAGCTGCTTGTAGAAGTTAACTAGTTTAGGTTGAGCCATATGACATTCATTTGTGGCAGGCAATCTCGCCCATGATATAACATCAATATTATTATTTATCTACCTCGGTGGAGATAATTAATTTGTCTGACTTCCTTGTCTCACGTCACCGTGTTTCTGAATTGATCACAAGTCTTGTG
This sequence comes from Cucurbita pepo subsp. pepo, assembly GCF_002806865.2. Lineage (NCBI taxonomy): Eukaryota > Viridiplantae > Streptophyta > Magnoliopsida > Cucurbitales > Cucurbitaceae > Cucurbita > Cucurbita pepo. The sequence continues at coordinate 23,184 of NW_019646611.1, forward strand.
TTAGAGTTGGCTCACTCGAGCTTCCGTCTTCAAATACGGTAATGGCAGCGAGCGTAGGTTCATCATGGCTGAGATCCTTTCTCAACTGTAGTACCAATATCATTTTCACCCTTCCTAGTTGATGGGTGTTTGTCTCGATAATCATCGAGTTAGACCCATTACTACTAATATTTTTTCTAGGGGCATGGAAATGACTTCATGTTCTAGTAGAAATTCCATCTCTAACACAATGTCGAAGTCGTCTATCTTGACTACCACAAAGTCAGTTCGTCTAGTTTAAGTCCCAACTTGATGAGAGCTCTCTTCGCAACTCCTAGGACGGGTAAAGTTGCCAAATTGACTTTGACTGTTCTGGCTATATGGTCTCCACCATGGAGTCCTACCTCCTTGTTGAGAGGACTCGTATTCTCATTTCCACCACTTGCAGATGCCTGGCTCCTCCCTATCTCTTGGGGTTCATCAATATTAAGATAAAAGAATCATTCGACGGTAGCATAAGCCGTGGAAATATCTTGAACTCTTTGTTTGTAGAGCTTGATTTTCGAGCACGACTTATGTTCCTCAATAAAAGTGAAGACCTTGACTGTCTCGGACATATCACAAATATCTAACATAAGCCTAGAAAATTGCTTAACGTAGTCTCGGATACCCGCCTGTATGACTCAGTTATATTAACTTCATTTTTGCGATTATCTCAACATTTTCTGGGAAGAACTATGAGCGAAGTTCTTCTTTCAAGCTATCCCAAGTGACCACATCACATCAACCATCTCAAATGCCCATGTAACTTTGCATCATCGGTTAGATGCATTGTTGCCAACATGACCTTCGCTTCTTCTTCCACGACATTTGTGGCTCGAAAGTACTATTGTAGGTCGAAAATAAAGTTCTTTAGAGCCTTGGCATCTCAAACCCCATAGAAGANCCCCCCCCCCCCCCCTTGATGTTTGGTTCCCCACCACTCTCATGGTCAGATTTAATCTGCGTTTGAATCCGCCTCTTCTGCCCTAACCGCTCCTTGGGTTGTTCTTAAATCCTCATACATTTTTAAGACCATCTGAACAATCAATTGTTGTGCCTTGTTTAAGCCCTCGACCTGTGCTTCCATTTGGGCAACAGAGCCCGTCGAGCTATCCCTACACTTGAAGCCACCATCAGTTGTGGCCTTGTTTTCTAGGGTCTCGACCCTAATTATTAGTTCGTGGGTAGGCATTGCTTCAAGGCGATCTGTCATCTCATTGAGCCTATAAGCTTTGACAGCAATCTCATTCATGCGAGACTCCAAAATCCCCATTTCATCAGGAACTTCATTCATGCAGAGTAATTTTTCTTCGATTTCAGCCAATCGATCAGTCTTGAACTTGCCTAGTTGTTTTGGAGTGGACATGTTTGTGTAATAATTTTCAAAGAGTTGACTCAGCTCTGATACCAATTGTCACAATCGCATTCTTACGGTAGCGGGATAGCGACTGTACGACACTTGTTCTAACCCAGCGAACAAGTCAGACGTGAGAAATTCGCACGTTGCAGTCAACATCGAAGTATGCTCGAGTCTCGAGTCACATTTGAGAGATATTTTAGAAAACGTAAGCGAGGAAATACATTTGAAAATAATCTGAAAGAATTGAAGAAAGCAACGTTATATTACTATAAGCAAACAAAGAAAAACTATGACTTAAATAGTATATAACTCAGGGTAGGAAGAATTGACAACTAGTCGCATCCCTTACAGTACATTTCGGGGCATTTTCTTTGGCTAGTGTAGACATGATTTTGGTGAACGGTTATGTACCCCGTATTGTTCTGTGTATTGGTTTGTTCTTCATACTCGTAATTGAGTTTTTAAACATTGTGGGACATTTTTATATGCATGTAAATCCGAGGTGATTACCTATTATGTGCATGAAAATCATAGTAATTACCTACTATATGCCTGAGAATTACAGTAAGACATAAGTCAATTACTTATCGGTATACATGAAAATTGTAGTGATTACCTATTTGTATACATGAAAATTACATTGGATTATATGTTATAGCCTTGAGGACAATTATCTATCTATGTGAATGAGAATTATACCACCTCTTCGTGATATCGCCTTGCAGCAATCATTTATCTATATGCATGGAAATCATATCATTGTAATACGATTTTAGTGATGGCTGTTGGATGATGGAAATTCCATATCGGCTAATTTAGGGAATGATCATGTGTTTATAAGTGAGGAATACTAACTCCATTGGTATGAGGCCTTGTGGGGAAGCCCAAAGCAAAGCCATGACAGCTTATGCTCAAAGTGGACAATATCATACCATTGTGGAAAGTCGTGTTTGTCTAACATGGTATCAGAGTCATGCCCTAAACTTAGACGTGCCAATAGATTGGTAAATTTTCAAATATCGAACAAAGAACTCTCTTAGTCAAATATGACTAAGACTACTTAGCCTGCTTTTAGATAAGGGAGAGGACTATGTAGAGATTATGACATGAGGGACCGTTTCTTGCCACGTGAGATAGCCATTATATTTTATTTTGCCTTCTACATTACTTTAATTGTTTGCTTTTAATTTACGTGACATTTTTTTTTTTGAATTGTTTGCAAACTTAGTGTATTGATGGTAATTTTTTTTTTATTTTTTTTTTATTTTTTTATCTTAAGTAATTTATTTTAAAAGAGTATCCATCTATTTTTCATGAGTATGTAACGTGCACGTTTTCATTTTTCTACCTTTAAAATGTTATAAGCATGAATATGATAACAAATTTAAGTTGGTTTAAACTTTCAAAAAGCTGAAAGATGCCATAAATAAAGTTCTTAATCCTAGTCATGTATTGGAGGACTGGGATTTGGAGTGACTACTTTGTCATGTAAAATTCTATCTCACGCCCCGTAGAAATTCTCCATAAGTTCTCCTCAAAAAATTTGGTTGGTGAAAGAATGATTGTCTTAAAAAGAGGCCGTCACAGTTGATTCTCCAGAACTTCTATTTTTTTTTCCTTTTTTGTCGAGTTGCACCAACATAAACAATATTTGGATTATGTAACCAAATAACGAACTAATATTGACATATTTTTTTAGTTCAAGATTTATTACCCAACACAATTTAAAAACAAAAATATGGAATACAACTTAATTCGGAGAAATAAGAACTACAGAGGATGGCTATGAAAAATAGGCCATAAAAGTATAGATATTGTAACCTAATATAACGAACTAAACTAATAACCACTTACCTTTTTCTTCGATCTAGACATTTTTATGATGAATTGCTTTATGTATGATGACACGTGCCCAATAACCCCTGTATATGTCATATGTGTGATATATTTTGATATGTGATATTATGTTATGTTATTTTATACTATATGATATTCCAAATTGTGCTATCAGATAAACGAAATGTCATAACATGCAACGATAAGTTATGTTATGTTCTTACCTGCTATGACATATTATGTTATGCCATAATATGTAATAATATATCATAATATGTTTTGAAATAAGAAATCAATGATGCCCGAACCTCCTTATGCCATGTCATATAAGCTATGTTATACATGAAATAATGTATAAGAAGAATTATATATACATAATTACCAGGTTTAATATGTTATGAAAGAATAGAGGTGGTTCTCGCATCATTTATTATGCCATTATAGAAAGTATGGGGACCTCATGCATAACCGTTTGCACATGTACATTGGGATACTTCTCCATTATGATGAGTACGGACGCATACACTATGCGACTGATTATGACAATCATGTTCACCATGATGATATGAGGACCGCTATTCCCTTGGGGTGTTTGACAACACCTCGTCGGCAAGTGCTAGCTCGACCAGCAAGCCTAGGAGGTGTGCAAGCCCGCTTGGTGAGTCCACGTTTGCATGTTTGAGTCATGTGTAGAGAAATACTAGGCATGCAATTTAGACTGGACTGGAATACCGCCTAAGAGAATGAACTGATTTTTTAAATGATAGGTCTCACCATGTTGCATATGTTTGTATTTCACAACTGCAATTTAGACTGGACTGGAATACGGCCTAAGAGAATGAACAAAGCATTGCCCTACTCTCCAAGATTATAAAATAAGATGAGTAGCACATGCTTTGTTTCTAATTTTGGATAGATTGTTTATTTTTGTTTCTTATATATTTTTTAATTGGTTTAAAGATTTGATTTTTAACGTGTAACTTCATGACATCGTTTATGGACTACTTAAAATGAAGATTTTTACATAAAAAATGTCACGTCATGTATACGATAACGACTTTATTATAGTAGAAAAATAAGATTGTTACAAAAATCAATGTCTTTTTTTATAGAAGCCCGATCTAAAAATGATATATGCAGATATTGTTGGTAGTATAGTTGCAGTTGAACGTCAGAAATCAATGGCTTACTTAATTATTATACTTAAAAATAGTATGTACCGTAAATGACTATATATGGTATGTATCTCAGATTGTTATATATCATAGATTATTATATTGTTAAAGTTATCTCATTGTTTTTTGTGTTCATGAAAATCGAGAGCGTAATTGGTGGTAACCATATCATTACAAACTTATTAAACAAAGCTACAAAAGACACAACAAAGATATTCATCTACACTATATAAAAAGTCTATGAACCCTACAAATAGCAAAAGTTTAGATCATTCATAAGCTTCTTAATAGCTTTTGGGTAAAGCTATAAATAAATGGTGTCATTGACAAACAATAGCTTTTTATTTAGACTATAGAAAACTTTTTATAGGTTTTATAATATGCTATCAAGATGAAATTATGGTATTGAAAGGCTTCTATTACAACGCTTTTATAATCTTTATAAGATGGATGACATTTTATAACTTTTTATAAAACGCTATATTATGGATTTTTTTTAGTTTTTTTTTTTTTTTGTTCATTTGTTTTAAGTCAATCTTAATTTTTTTTTCCTAATCATGAACGATTAATAAAAACATAACGACCGAAATTAAATAAAATATTAAAAATTTATAAACTAAAACAAAATATTTAACAAGTTGGTGAACTTATGTTGAGTGTAGACTTAAAATAGAGTCTTTGAATTAAATTAATCCGTTGTCTCCATGGGGCAACTTTCATTATCAAATTAGAGGTAGGAAACATTTGAGATGCAAATTATTATATATAGTTGGCCGTTAGAGCCAATAATTCACATGAAAATTACACACTTTTTAAAAAATATATTTTTTCATCCATTAATGGATTATCATAATTTCTTCTTGTGGATTACTTTTTATTTCTTTAATAAAAAATCTAAATTTTTTACTCTTAAAATTTATATTTCCATTATTTCTAATATGATCTCTCGAATTAAAAATTAAAAATCTATTAAATCCCGTAAATAAATTTAGAAAAAAAAAGAAGAAAATGTAGGTGCTGACTGGCGACAAGTGGCGACCGACCACTAACAGGGCTCGCCATGAAGGTGGGAGTTGGAGTCATGCCCTTTGCCGGTTTTTTCAAGAAATTTGGACATTCACCTAACCTTCAACCTTTGGTGCAACCATTGGCCGCTTGAGATATGTAACTGTATTCAAACCCTTGACTCCAACCCTTCGCCGTTCACTCGACAACATCCCTTTTCAGTCGATTTCCGTCAATTTGCAACCATTTCAGATAGATCTCACCCTCCGCGGCTAGCCCAAAGTTAAGCGAGTATGGCTGTTACGATCCGATTTTCGAGCTAGTCCATAGCATGAATTGCGACTACGATTGACTCTATGGTGTAAAATGACGGACGATTTTTTTGCAAAAATAGAAACAAAGAAAATTTAAAAAGTATAATAGTATCACCGAGACTCCACCTCATATCAAGAGGTAGTAACCAAGTATTACGAACCAGGCCTAGGGCAGATAGTGTAGCGCGTTGAGTTAATTAGGTCCCACTACGTAGGTAGAAACAGTCATGGGTCCCCTGAATAGGCTTGTTGTACTATAAAACTGCATTGGGAGGGATGAGGGACTATATGGGTAAACTGAGTAGTTGGCGACATACCGAGTTGCTCCTCCAAATATTGACAATATGGTTTTTCTTATAGAAGGGTCACCCGTTAACCTTAAACAGATGTGTTCAAACGAGATGCCATATTATCTTATAAGATGTGATGAGGTCACGCCTCAAACCAAGATACCATGTGTTCATTACTTGGGCTTAGTAGCTGTACTAAGCATCACAACAGAAATGTAGTTCACTCTGAGATGACACTAGAATCCGGTAAATAGCTTCCAAATTCCAAAAAGTCTAAGACACATAAGAGAATCGCTCCAAACTTCGAGACCAAATCAGAAGTTCAAATAATTATGGAATTAAACCCAGACTTCTTAAACACCAGAGAAAAGCCCATGGTAACTTGATAGGTTAAGGATGGGATGAAAGCATAAGTAGGTTGCTTACTAAATATTTTTATTCACATGAGATAAAAGCATACAAGATTCAAAACCATGAAAATTGAACTATGACACACTCTATACAGGATACCTCCACTAACATTTTCTCCCCATAAATGATTTACATCAAATCATTTATAACAATTATAAAGTGAGTTATATTAATAGTGATTTAGGATAAGACACTTGACCTTATTCAGAACTTGAAACTTACGAGAATTAAAAACTAGGTCCAAACCAAAACATAATGCAATGCAACATGGAGGTATGAGAACACAGTAGAAAACTACCATAAAGTTCACACAATTTTAAAAACATTCATCAACATAGTCAAAATCAGTGTAAAACATATACATGTACATATGTTCAATTGGTTCTTAAAGAGGGAACGAGATCGAGATACAAAGATATGTATGATATGCCAAACTACAAAAATATTTGGACAAGATAGACATCTTGGGTCGACAACCCTTTGTGGCTGCAAAGCTCTTGAGGACCACTTCGCCTTGACCAACAACATTAGTTACTTGAAGAAAAAAAAAAAATGTAGGAAGGAGTGAGCATAAAATAACCCTTAAGAAACCTATTTGTAGGCTCTCATCACATTTTGGACTTATCATGATACTCTTGGTCGTAGGGTAACAACTCTTTCCATTCACATACTTAGATAGCTAGCTTAGCGTACTAGTGGTTGATCAATGTCCTAGGTTGAGGCGCTACATCATTGATCTCACTCTCTAGTGGGGACATTATGGTGGTGCTAGCGTGCTTGTCTTCCATGGGAGGTTAGTTGGCAATCTCGTCCCACAAGACTATATAGTCACCCAAAGTCGGGGTTGCAACCCCCAGTACGTGCCAACTCCAATGACTATCCACATAATCAATGCCCTACCATTGAACGTATTTGCCACGTAGGGTGATCCAACAGAACTATCAAATCACTCAATCCCTAACTTGCCCCATGCCTAGCTTGACAATACTCATATCGGAGTGGAAAGGGAAATGGATGCTCTCCAGACACCGTATCGAATACTATCGGTCTACGAGACTACCTTTGTCTTCCTAGGTTTTCGAGGTGGTCTTCTAGGTCCCTAGACCGACTTGGTGGCTCTGACTTGGATTTACATCTCCAAGTTTCTCTATTCGAACTACTCGAGTCTAGTTCGGTTGGGATCTCTAGAGACTGAATCCAACTGGTGATGCACTCACCCAACATAGGATTGCTTTAAGTCAATACGCTTAATTGTAGAGTTTCTATGATTCAACTACTGAAAAGGAAGGTGTATCATGTTGGTATAGGTATTTACTACCATTTTAAAAAAAAAAAATATTTCTTAACCATCATACTCTTGTAATCGTACTAATGTGGTATCAGTTCATTCATGTACCCCGCCTTTACTATAGCATCATATGCTCACTAGCTTCTTTAACCACATCCTACTAGAAAAAATTTCGCTTTCATACTAAATGTACGAGAGATACATAAATGAACTAATACTACATTTGAATGAGGGTGATTCCAACTATATGAAATTATACTCATTAAATGCTTTAAAAAAAAATTAGTAGTACTACTTGTACCAACAAGATGCATCTTCCCTTTCCACTATTTAATCATAAGAACTTTAAAATTAGGCATGTTTCATTTTATACAACCATGGATGACTTCATGCTAAAGAATGTTCAGGCAAGTCTACATCCACATGAACGCTAAATAGGTATTTCCATTATGTCATAAAATAATTGACCAACTATAAGAATATCAACGAAATATCACTGACGATGGATCTAACGTTAATAAAAAGAATTTAAACTTATTTCAAAAAGTGAAATACTAATTTGTTTATAAAATATTTTCTACATGGTGATGTGTTTTTGTTAGAAGAGAAATTAATGGGATGGATGTGGTTGTATAAAATGATGTTTTAGAAAAGGTAGAGCAAAAGCATGAGGTGTTAATAATGACAGAGAAAATGATAAGAAAGTTTGATGGAAAGTAGCTTTCTTTCATAACACCAAGCTTTATATATATTGTCTTTCACTTCAAATATTATTCCATCAATTATTTTTATTTAGAGGTTCCTTTTTAAAAAAAAATATTCCTAATTTCCTTGCATAATTGGTCATAAATATACTACACAATTTTATAAAAGATATGAAAAAGTACGACCAAATTGCTCGATCAATCTTATTAATATGCACACGTTGTACCTATACGTTACACGGGTTGAACCGGAAGGATAAATTTTGTGAAGCATGGCATAAAAAAAAAAGCAACATGTTTGTATAATTGATGGCATGATTTTGGAGAAGAAAAAGGTGGATTAGAAGAAAGAGGAGAGTTTGGAGGCGGCTGACATGAGGACCAATATGAAAGACAGACGCATCTAATAGGGCGGTTAGTAAAGAAGAAAAGTAAGCGATAAAAGAGAGAATTTTGTGAGGGCCATGCCTCTGCCTTCTTTGAATATATCCTTCTCAAATCATATTCCCAAACACAAACACACCAAAAGTAAGTAAATTATAAATAAATAAATGAAACCCGAATACAAGAAGATTCGATACAAATAGAAAATGGGTTGGAGATACAATTTTAAACAAGATATGAAAGACCCAAAATATACAAATAGGACTAAAGTCCCGGGACAACCCCCTCTATGAGTACACAACTTTCAAACGCTCTCCCACTTCGATTAGTTGTTAGCAAACACTTGAAAAAGAAATGAAGAAATTGGTGAGTATAAAAAGATTTAGTAAGTAGGCTCTCGTTGCATTTAGTCCAGTAGATTTTCACAAATTTTTATGTAGGCTATAGGAAGCACAATTATATGAATTTTTGGGAATGGGTCAAAGGTTCAAGTGATTCTCTTCCATGTCACACATCTTATTGGGTTCTTGAAGCTACTCACCAGGTCTTAGCGTCGCAGAATTGCTGGACGACGAATCTCATCTCGAGGTGAATTGAATTTATGTTCTCATACGCAGTAAGCTTGCATAGTCAAATCAATGAGTCATCGATACTGTAGGTTGAGTCGCGACCTCATCTTATCTCATAGGATAATATAACATCTTGTCTAAACATATATGTGTAAAGTTAACGAGGCACCACCATAGGAAAACCATACTGTAAACATCTAGGGGAGTGACCTGTGTGCTTGTTAGCTACTCAATTTACCCATACGGTCCCTCGTCCCTCTCAAGGGGATTATAGTACTTGAGTCAGTTCAGGAGACTCATGACTATTTTCACACGAGAGTGACACCTATCATAAGCTAAACTACTTATATAGTCCCTCGTTCCCTCTAAAGACTGGTTTACGGAATCACGACTTAAGCTCTTAACCTGTTTCTACACACAATAGTAACTTCTCAAGTCGCTAAAATGCGCCATCCTATTTGACCTTGGTCAAGCTCGACGATATGGTTCCTAGAAGCCTATTGCTTGACAGGAGCACTAGTGAGTTTGACCTTGATCCATTGAGTTAGATAACAAGATAGCGTAGTGTATTGAGACGACCGATGCTCTACTCTATACATCAGAATCCATCCTAAAAGGAGGTGTGGAGTCACACAGGTAGCGTAGTAGCTGGCAAGCACTCAGGGGTCGCCAGCTAACCTCCCATGGATGTTCAAGCTAGCAAACATCATACAGTCCCAATAAAGTATTATAAGGTAGTTTCTCATCCCAAGACATCGAACATCTACTACGTAGACAAAGTAAGCTACCTTAGTCTAAGAACACAAGGATAGAACACTTTAAGCAACCCTTTCTACATTTTCTTTTTCTGGTGAATGATGTCGTTGGTCGAGATAAGGGATTGCTCGGAAGTTCTACAGCCACAAAGGGGTGTCGACTTGAGGGATTTATGTTGTCTACATTTCTAATGGTTGTCTTTGAATATATTTTGTATCTTGAACCCATTTCTTGATTTGTGAACAATTTGAACATCTCACATTTTCTAACGTATTGTAATGGATTTAGAAATGGTGTTGATAATTTTAAATTGTAAAATTTTTTATCATTATCGTTTACACATATTTACTCTGCTTAACCTTTTGATCAGGGTCCGTGTTTTCGAAGTTTTCGAAATTGGATCATGATAGGTAATTACAAAAGTAAGAAAAAGAAAAACTTAGGTGATTTATTGTTATCTCCCAACTCTCTCTTTTTAAGTTGATTTGACTGCCGATCAACCCAACAGTACAAGAGTATGGTTGGATTAGGTACCACTCTTATTAAGTTGATCAAGCTCCTAACGATCATGATACTATTATTATTGTTAGTAATGGAGATGAACCACCCACAATTAGTCTACCAAAAAAAAAAAAAATCTAAAAGAATTAAATTTATAATTTAAAAAAAATATCTAAAACATTTAAAATCAGTACCATTTAAAACTTAAAACAACCTACATAAATTTTAAACAACGAAAGCATAAATACACAAACAGACCCAGACATGGATTTCCAATAGTCTCTAGCATGCTCGTCTCGTCCTGCATCATCTAAATGTGGAAAGAAAAGTTAAAATAATTTTGATGAGTAATTAAATTACCCGACAAGTAGCTAACTTATCTTTCGTGAATTATAACTAATCTTTCCAGGTGTTTTTAAGTTTTATTCGTCATTGACTCCTAGTTTCTCTTACTAGGGTCATCCGTTCGTTAACGAGGTATCTCAGCTACCTCCAACTTAGGTTACTGACTCTATCTATATGCTTATCTAGAATTTTCGGACTCGTACGTAAGACTCGCTCTCGGACAAATATGGCCCGTCTACTAGCACAGATTAGAACATCCTTCCCGAGTTTTCTGCTTTCCCTCTTCCTCTGTTTTCTGTTTTTCCTTCTTTTCTGTTCTTCGTTTGTAATCCCACAGCACAGCACAGCACCCTAACTTTTCACCAACACAACAATCTCATACCACCCTTCAACACCACCATACACTCCAATTGTCTTTCTTTTCCCCTTCAATCCACCTGTACATTCCTCTGATTTTGATTTTTGATTATTTTTATTATTATTATTATTAACAAATATAAACACAGTAACATATACATCATTTTATTATTACTTAAAAGAATGTTTGAATCATTTTATTATTACTTAAGAATGTTTGATTAATAAGTCATACCTAGATGATGTGAAAGTTATCTTATTTATAATCAAATAAATTATAAAGATATGAAAATAGTAATAAATAGAAATAACAATAAATAAAAAAATAACTATGGTAATAAGCAAATATTAGATATTTGCCTTACAATAAAATATCAAATATAATATATATATGGTAAACTATAATTTATTACTAAATATTCTTAATTTTATTATTATTATTTTTGGATTATTACATTACCTGCTAAAAAGTTGAAATTGAGGGCGAATGATGGATCTTGAAGTTTCTAGAATCAATCAACCTAACTGGATCAAACCAAACAGAGCCAGTTGGACTGAGACAAATCCGCTGAATCAGACAGGACTAGCAAAAATATATATATGATTGAATAGTTCACCCAAAATTAGTGGAAACAAGCCGTGATCTTATTAAGAAATATGGTTGGGGATTGAAAGTTCGTGTTTGTTAAATAGAATACAAACTAAATTCTAATAAAAGGAAATATTCTACTTGAACAAATCTTAAAAATGAGATAAAATATATCAAATATACTATAAAGGAAAAAAAAATCATAACTGAATATATTTTCTACTGAATATATTTTCATAGATATGTATATTGTGTTATGGTCAGGTATCATGATCCTAGAAAAGGTTTAGGTTGGCCAACTGAACACAACTGATGTGAATTAAAATTTGTTTATGGTCAGTCATCATGATCTTACAAAAGATTTGTCTTCGCCATCTGAACTTATGTAGGATCAAAACTTGTTCAGCCGCACACACCAACCGTGCATGCATGTTCAATTGTCTATGACTCTAGCTGACTTGCTTCTATACTAAGCCAAGTCATCCGAACTTTCTTTTAATTTAGGTGAAGGTCTCTCATATGCATTGTTACATCTCATCTCTTGCCATCTAGGCTTTCAATAATATGGCTTACATATTGTGATGTGATCCCAAGTTCTAGGATATCATCGGCCATCATAGCTTATTCGAACATAGCCATCAAGAATCAATCCATGAGTCAACTTATCATTAGGACATCTCGGACATCTATCCATCTACATTATAGCAAGGTATGGACTATCCCAAATCAATGCTAAGTCATTTATGAATACCTACCAGATAGCAGGTGACTATGTCGGCACATAGTTGTTCACATTATGACACACATATGTGCCCAGGGTAGGTCACATAGGCCCCATATCCTAGAGAGACATATTTAGACCGATAGGAATAGTATTGATTTTGACGAATCTTTGACACTCTTGTCTACTTGTTGCTTTTATATTGTGTATATCTCATCTTGGTTTCAATGCACATTTTTCTTGATTTGTTGAATGATGCAATGTCTTCTTTAGTCATATCATGACACTTATCTGTTTTGGCTCTCACATGGTCGAATAAGTGTCTTTTGAGAGTTGAGTTACCGTTTGGTCGGTCTACACGTGAGGGTGAGGAGAGAGATGTGAACTTGTACCGTCTGGTCTCTCATGTGAGTGTATGCAACCATGAGGAGAGAGATGTGGAGGAACTATGTGGCGATGTGAGAGTGAGGTAATCATTTAGTTGTTATTGAATGACTATAAAAATCTACTTTCCAAGTACACAAACCATGGATCGCCACTCACTAACGCATGATTTCAAAATACGATACAATAAGTTGATCAATTTAGGAACATGCATGTATTAACTTAAATCAAGATAAAACAGTACAAGTTCATACAAAAGACAATGAGAGACAAATTAAAAAATACAATACCAAAACATATTCATGAAAGTCATCAAAAGTTAGACATCAAAACTCAAAACTACCTCTACCCCAATAGTCCTATCGCTCGTCAATGCTCTCAGCTCAATGGGGCAGCTTAATTTCCTGTTAATAATATATGTTGCATGAACGAGTTTAAAAATACTCAATAAGTAGCTCGTTAGTAGTATCTTACTTGGATCTTAAGTCATATGTCCTTGTTAGGCATCTTATTAGTTACCAAGATGTCACACTTCTAATAAAGAACCAATCAATTTATGTAGAAAGAGATAAAAGAAAATCAAGAGAAAATAGGAAAAACGCAAAAACTGAAACGAAATCCAGAAATTTTAAAAATAATAGTTGAATTTTGATGTTGACACGCTGGAATAGGTTCGAACTCATGCCCTCGAGGAAGCCAGAGAACATGCATCAAGCAAGGGGGGAGAAGCGCGTCCAGCAGAGGAGGGACCACGTGTAACCTATTAAAGATGCAAAAAAACACAGAAAGGAAACATGGAAGCTGAGAATGCAGAAGGATGAGAATATCAGTGTCTGCTTGAGTTGGAAAGCAGGTCGGCTGGGAGAGGCTCTCTAACACGCACGTGAGGCGCGTGGAGGGTGAGTTTTTGTCTAATTCAACCTCCATTCAACTATTTTTCGTCCTAATTTCCTTATTCACCTTGCATTAACTTCAATCAGGACCGTACACATAAATTTCACAAAATTTGGAACTCCTAGCAAATCCAAAAACAACTTGCACGTCGCCTAAGTAACCATTTAAACTTTCTTTAAGCTAGGAATCTCGCTAGGACATGTTAGCATGCAAGTATATTTGATCTTAGATGGTTAGCATGATGTATAAATTACTAAAATTCCTTTAGGATGAGATTTTTATATGCATGCTATTTTAGATATTTTTCACTAGGTTAGAAATGAGGAAGGGATGTTGTGATCTATGCTTTAGGTGATTGATGAACATTATCTCTTCGTTCAACTTGCATGAATATTCAAATAATATATTTTGTGCTTTAGGGGACTGATAGAATTATCTTCCTAACAATCATGCATGAATTTACTAATTTAAGATTAGGACACTAGAAATAGGATGGTTTAATGTTAATTTAGGTCAAAACGTTTCTAATAGATTGAGCACCCTAGGATCGTGAATGGCGATTTGTGGTCGAATTATAACACTTCTAGGAATTATATTAGCCCTGAAGAGCTAGTGTCGAGTTTCCTTAAAATATGAGTTTGAGATTTGAACCACCTAGATATCCGAAGAACCTCAGAAACCTCAACAACTAACAATGACTAAGAAAACTTATTAAGGAGGCAGTATGAATGATATCACCAAAGCCAAAATCACATCCTATTTCCTATGGTACTTTTTAGCACTATTTGTCAACCAAACTAAAACCAAGGAGTTCTCCTACCAAGCCGTAGGTAATCAAGAACCCGTACTATCACGATCCAATATTTAAGCTCAAGTCATGACTTATAATGACTATGACGTGTAGTGTGTATGCAAGAAATTCAAAGAAAAACATCATTTCAAAAATCAATCCTTTATTTTGTAAGAGCATCTCAATACAAAGAGACCATAGGTGACTAATTTTAGACAAATGAAGAAAATATAAAGGACTAAAAGGTAAGACCAGATTAATGCCCCAGGACACGCTCCCTCTGTGGCAATCCAAATCCCTCAACACGCCCTCTCTTGACCCAATGTCTCACGTACTTGAAAAAAAAAGATACAACAAGTGTTAAGGATATTTAGTAATAAATTATAGTTTACCATATATATTATATTTGATATTTTATTATAAGGCAAATATTAGATATTTGCCTTATTACCATAGGTATCTTTCCATTTATTACTATTTTCATATCCTTGTAATTTGTTTGATTATAAATAAGATAACTTTCACACCATTTAGGTGTGGTGGATTAATCAAACACTCTCAACAAGGATGAGTATAAAAATTATACTCAGTAAGCCACCTACTTGTAAGCTCTNTTTTTTTTTTTTTTTTTTTATCTCCCAATTTCTAATCCAAACCGAAATGATTTCTTCTTCAAAGTTTTAGATCATACTACAAGCTGTGTGCTAGTATTTTTTTTCTTGATTTTTACTTAACCATACGTCGAGTTATGAGCGTCGGAAGAAGATCCGTTAACATACCTTTCTTGGAAAGATTCGCAGATCTCAACATTCAGTCCGATTTTCTTCACGAAATAAGTGGTGGATCTTCCCTAGATGAAGATAACAAACTTTAGCACTCTATTCCCAAAGGAAGATCTCACATCTGAAGAGGAACGTTCGAGATCGTACCTTGCAGATTTCTCTCGGATCTTGACGGAAAATGAAACCTCAACAACACGAGTCTTCTTTTTCTTCAAGAAGAAACTCCAGTGTGTAAGTCTTGGTCGAGAATGAACTTCGATGATGGTTCTCCGCCAAGAAGTCCGACGGTTTACTTTCCCCTCTCAAGTTTCTTTTCTTCTAACTTTCTTTCTCACACTTTTCTCTTTTGCAGGTGCTTTGTGGAAAATCCTCAAGACCCCTATAATGGGCTGAAGGGCAAAATGCCCCTTTTGCCCCTCTGATTTGACTGTTTTTTTTTAAGCGTTACAAACTCTCCCCTCCTTAGAAACTTTCATCCCCGAAAGTTAGTATCTCTTGGAAGAGTTTAGGATAGGCTCTCCTTACCTCATCTTCCTATTCCTAGGTTTCCTCCTCATCTCGATGGTTACCCCATGCGACCTTCACCAAGGGAATGACTTTGTTGTGCAGTTGCTCAGTGTCTCCAGCCAAAATTCTGCTAGGACTTTCCTCATAGGACAGATCTTCCCGAATAGGAAGCGTTTCATGTTCGATCACACGAGTAGGGTCTAGGGTGTACTTTTGCAGCATAGAAACGTGAAACACATTGTGAACGGCGACGAGGTTTGG
>NW_019646612.1:0-894 GCF_002806865.2 Cucurbita pepo subsp. pepo
CCTTAAGTTTTTCAATTTGTATTTAATAGCATTTATTAGCATTTATTAGTGGTTGGTGGCTGAACCTTATTTTGTTAGGGTTATCTTTTGGGCCTATTTAAAGGCATGTAATATTCATGTTTGGGGGATTTTGGTTGAATACAGAAAAAACCTTTGTGTTTTCTTGATACCCTTTTGGTGTTATTCTTTTTCAAACCTTGCTTTAGGTTTGATGATTAAACCGATTCATTGAATTAGTTTTGATCAAGCTAATTCTGGAGTGAATTGTCTTGGTATCTAAGAGTGACCATCATAGATTCCAAGTTCGATCTAAGAGTCATTCATCTTCTAACCAGCTCTTGGTTGGAATCAATCCGTTAAGTTAGCTTTCTCTGTGAGCGTTTTGCAAGGATTCTAGAAGGACCTCTAGCTTTGCAAATTCCAGCATTGTAGGCGCTTATCAGAGGTTAACTCTGTTTGAAATTTAATTCTCACATATCTAAATCGTTTAATTCTCACATCGTTTAATTCTGTTAGAAATTTAATTCTATTCCCAGATTTTCTTTGGCTTTACTATTCCCAAATCTTGGTTTTTTTCGTTTAATTCTATTACTTTCGCTTTACTATTTCCAAATCTAATCTTCCTCTCTCTCCATGTATCTACTCCCATATCTAAATCGTTTAATTCGGTTAGAAATTTAATTCTATTCCCATATTTTCTTTGACTTTACTATTCCCAAATCTTAGTTTTTTTTTTTATTTGAATATATTTTTCAGATTTTTTTTATTTGAATGTTTTACCGATCTTCCTTTTCATCCTGTTTGCCAAATCTTTTGTTTTTTTATATTTGAAACCAGATCTTCCTTTTCCCTTACTTCTCATCCTGTTTTCCAAATTTTCTTTTTTTTATTATT
>NW_019646612.1:2721-9181 GCF_002806865.2 Cucurbita pepo subsp. pepo
ATTATTATTTTCCCTATCTTCCTCTCTTTCTTATCTTTCTTTTCCCTATTTTCCTCTCTTTCATAACTAATTCATTTTAATGGACTCTAACCAGATAATTTCTAATTCAGATCATTCAACAGATAACTAATTCAGATCATTCAACAGATAATTTATTCTTATTCCTGGACAATTTTAATGGACTCAGATCATTCAACAGATAATTTATTCTTATTCCTGGACCAATTATAATTATTATTTTCCCTATCTTCCTCTCTTTCTTATCTTTCTTTTCCCTATTTTCCTCTCTTTCATAACTAATTCATTTTAATGGACTCTAACCAGATAATTTCTAATTCAGATCATTCAACAGATAACTAATTCAGATCATTCAACAGATAATTTATTCTTATTCCTGGACAATTTTAATGGACTCAGATCATTCAACAGATAATTTATTCTTATTCCTGGACCAATTTTAATGGACTCTAACTAGATAATTTCTAATTCAGATCATTCAACAGATAATTTATTCTATCTATCTATTCCTGGACCAATTTTAATGGACTCTAACTAGATAATTTCTAATTCAGATCATTCAACAGATAATTTCTAAATTTTTACTCAGATCTAAATAATTTCTAATATCCTTCGTATAAAGGAAAAGGTAAATCTGACTACTAACCTTTTCAAATGACATCTCTCTTCCTCTGTCTACCATCTCTCTTCCTCTGTCTACCATCTCTCCATTATCTGCCTTCCTTCCCAATCTCTCCATTATTTATAACCATCTCTCCATTATATGCATTTTTTTTCTCGAGACAAATATTTTCTTTCTATTTCTGTTTTTGCTGAATTATTGATACTAAATGAAGAAGGTATTTTAGGGGATGGACCGAGAGATTAAAGGAGGTGGCCAGTTTTTTTTTTCTTTTCGTTTTATATATATATATATATATATATATTATATATATATATTAAACCTAACAGGGCATTACAAAATGAAAGATAGGTCCCATCATTTCATTGCATGTGATTGTTGCATTTAACCCCAATAGTGGGGTCACTTACTGAGTATTTCTTTAAATACTCAAGCCATGTGCTACTACATTTTTCAGGTTAAGGCAAGACATTCCTGTACGGCTGACGACGGCATCGCAACTCGAGATCATGGCACATGCATAGGGTAGTGGTATTTATTTTCTTAGTCTTAGGCTAGAATAGGATGTTTTTTTTAAACTTAAACTCTTATTCATTTTATTTAGTCTTTTGTTGTGTCGTTTTAAAGATGTTTTCGAAACACGTAAGTCCATCGCTGTGTTTTTAAGATAAAGGTTATGTTTTATAGAATTTAAATGAAGTCTTCCGCATTCAATGTTTATGGTATGTATACAGTAGCGACCTTAAATTAAGTAGAAAATTTCGGGTCGTTACAAAAATGGTGTTTCATGATGCAGATCTACTTGGAGAGATTTTGGTCTACTATTACGGTAAAATTCTATCTCAGATTTCCTTTTTCTTTTATAGTTATAGGTATAAGAAATCAATTTAGGATCAAATCTTCTTTCTTATTTTACTAGATCCCATATTCAATTAATTAGATTTTTTGTTAGCGTTGGAAGTTATAGGAAATAAGGATAGAATCAATAAAATTTTAGTTGACAGATTCATAAATCAGTAAGATAGTAGCCAAACAATCGATAAAAATTGGGCCAACAATATCTGTTAACAAATGAAAATGAAAATAGAATTAGTGGAATATCTTATTTACAAAATTGAAAATGTTTACCGAATGAAAATCTATTTATAGAAGGAAAATAATTACAGAGAGGGAGAAGGGAAAAATAATTACAAAGAGGGAGAAGGGAAGATTTGTTGAACACAATTTAAAAATGAAACAGTAAATATCAGACGGCATGAAACTCCATTAAATTTTGTCTAACATGAAATATCAGAATTTTAACATGTAAATTAGAGAAACAATTTTATAGAGTTCAAACTTGAAACTGATGTCATGGGCTCACATAGGTTGACTTGGATTTCAAAGGACGGAATTGACCTTTTATTAAGGATATATACGTGACAACGACTTAAGCTAACAAGGTAAGTGGCTCACCCGTCGTAGGTTACGCGTTATTTGCTGTATGTTGGCACGTGCCCGTCGATTTGCACGTGTCATTAAATTGTATGCTAGTTTGATGTGATATGTTATGCATGTGACGATATGTGGTCCTTGAATGATTATGGCATGTTTGTATGGAATATGTGAATATAAACAGCATGAATTGTATGACATGAAACACGATAAACTGTGTGGAATCATAACCCCGATAGGAATATGTATAAAATGTGAATTGAAAAATGAGAATGACATGAAGCATGGAACGTGGCAGGGGGGTTATGATCATTAATGATAAATGTAGAAGTAGGGGGGACCTCATGTATTATGTGTGTTCATGCATCTGGGGGGATACCCCCATCCCATCACGAGAGTACGGACGCATACATCCAATGGTAGGACAACGATCGTTATGCTTTGCATAACGCTGCCATGACGATTTTAGTTTTAATGGGTCCCGGCATAAGGGGCTCCCAGAGTATGCCCACCGGATAATTATAGTGGCCCAGCGGTGTGCAAACTAGCTGGTGAGCCCATACTCGCACGTATGGGCTGTGTGTAGAGTATATGGTACACGTTCACGATTACTCGTTAGGATTGCACCGTAGGGAAAACGAAACGAAATGAAATGATAGGTCCCATCATTTCATTGCATGTGATTGTCGCATAACCCCGATAGGGGGCCACTTACTGAGTATTCTAGAAATACTCAAGCCTCGTGCTACTTTACTTTTGCAAATAAGGGCAAGGCACTCATGTGACAACGACGGCGGCATCGTCCACCTTGGGACCATGGCACATGCATAGGGTAGTTGTTTGTTTTTTCTCCATTTCGTGTCTAGGCTGAATTCGGTTTGCATCATTAGTATAGGTTAGTATAGGTTGAAATGTATTTGCATAATAAACCATAGGGTAGAATAAAACATTCATTTTGGGTTTTGGGTTTTGTTACTTTTCCTTTATTTCAATAATGCTTTTTTTTTTTTTTTTTACTTGTAATCATTTTCTCTTTCACGAGGTAATAAAAGGCGAGTGCAAGTCACATTTATGAATAGGGCCCATTTATTGTATATTCCGCATTTCAGGGTATAGTAATGACCTCAGATTAAATAGGTAAAATATTAGGGTCGTTACATTAAACTTCTAAAAAATACAACCCATATTAAACTTCTAAAAAATACAACCCATAAATTTAATACTTGACCCTTTAAACATTACATAAAAGAACTAATAAAATACAAAATCAGTTGCTAACAAAAGTTAACGGCTGACGAGCACTTAAAAATTAAGAAAGATTAGCTGACCCTACCTTTTACATCCAGTTATGGAAGATATTGTGTCATAACCAAAATGTACAACACACTTTGAACTAACTGTGGTTAAAATATAACTACTTACGACCTTAGTTTTGCTATATTTATGTATATATATAAGAGGTAGAATCCAAGTACATTTGTAAAAAAAGGTGAGGGATCTTGGAGAAGAAAATGAAGTCTCTAAGCACATTCTGTTTAATCGTCTTGGTAGCTTTGACATCGAACAATATGCTGAGATTTTGTTTTGCAGAATCTAAGCTACAATTACCGTTCGTCCGACATAAAGTGATTATTTTAAATGAGATGACTGCTTCAACTCTAACTATTCATTGCAAGTCAAAAGATGACGATCTGGGTGAGCACGTACTGCGCACCGGAGATAATTACAACTGGAGCTTTAGAGAAAATTTTTGGATTTCTACGCTGTTTTGGTGCCATTTTAGCAGCAAACATGGACAAGTTAGTGGGAATGTTTTTTGGACAGCCAAATGGAATTGGCTTAATTTTCAATGTGTTCATCATACCTGCACTTGGGCATGTCGAGACCAAGGTATTTACTTGTCTTTTGGATCTCGCAATGCCTTCGAGTTAATGTATCAATGGAAATGATAAACTCTGACTTTCATTTAATTTCAATAAATAATTTTATGAATAAAAATGCTCCTTATCTTTTATGAGGTTAAAGGTTCATTTCTAATCAAATTTGATTTTCAAAATTTTAAAATTTTAATGTCTTCAAACTAATTAGTTCACATAGGATAGCCTGACGTCGAGACACTATCATGGATGGTCGATAGAAACTTTATGGTGATGCCAACATACATGAACAAATCTACGCCAAGCTTACTAGTGTTATTTTCGGTGGGGGACCTGATCATTCTTAAGGAGTAAGTATAGTACAAGATTATCGTGCATGTCAAAGTTTATAAAATTCTTAGTTTGGAAAATTTGTCATTCGAACTTTAGAAGTTGGTACAACAAAATTTCATCTAAATGCCATATCATATCTTAGATTCAAACTAATAATGCATAAGTAACGGTCCCACTAAACATAATAGGTATACATTTAAACAAACAAGGTAAGAACATTACGGTGACATTACATTTGGTTCTTATTATTTAAGTAAACATTAGTTTACAATTTTAAAATTTCCATCAATAAATAGAGGATAGTCATAAAGGCGTTTAAAAACTCATTGAATGAGCAGTTTACAATTTTCAAAATTTCCATCATAAAAACCTTTAAATAAAATAAATTTACACCACTCTTTCATTTGACACTATAGTATAAGTATTCAATTTGGCTATATATATATATATATATGAATAAGACAAAATAGGAAAAAGTAGTGTCGAGAGAGTGAGAAACCTCCTAAGAAAAAAAAATGAAGTATCTAAACATATGTTGTTTAATCATATTGATTGCTTTGAAACCAAAAGATAGGATTAAGTCATGTTTAACAGCATCCCAGATGCAACTTGTACTGTCCAATTGGTAAGTGACCATTTTGAT
The DNA here is from genome assembly GCF_002806865.2 of Cucurbita pepo subsp. pepo. Classification (NCBI taxonomy): domain Eukaryota; kingdom Viridiplantae; phylum Streptophyta; class Magnoliopsida; order Cucurbitales; family Cucurbitaceae; genus Cucurbita; species Cucurbita pepo. The sequence continues at coordinate 7,649 of NW_019646612.1, forward strand.
TTAGATAGCGGAATCAACTCTAGTGGTTCATTACAAGTCGAAAGGTAACTATTTGGGCGAACATGACATCAATGTCGGAGGCAATTACAACTGAAGCTTTAACGAAAACCTTTTGCAAACCACACTGTTTTTCTTTATTTATTTTTGGGCTATTAGCATGTGTCTTGAAAAATGTCTAGAGCATACTTCATTTGAGACATAAAGATTCCTTTTCTAGACCTAGAAAATTCAATACCTAGGAAATATTTCAAATTTCCTAAATCTTTGATAAAGAATTTCTCCAATAAACTAGTCTTGAGATGCTGAATTTCTTTGAGATCATTGTCTGTCAACAGAATATCATCAACGGTAGTGTAAGAAGTACCTTTACTCTTAGTAAATAAAGAGTAATCTGCTTTGGACTGAGTGTAGCCTGCATTTTGTATAGTGGTAGAGAACATAGAGAACCAATTGCGAGAAGCCTATTTTTAAACCAAAAAGAGATCTATGGAGCTAACATACTGTATTCTCTCCTTGTCAGCGAATACCTTGTGGTAAAGACATATAGACTTCCTCGTCTTGATTACCATAGAGAAAGGCATTTTGAACATCTAACTGATGAGTGAACCATTTTCGAGCAGCGGCAACCGTGAGTAATCAACTAAGTGTAGTAAGTTTCGCTGTAGGAGAAAATGTCTCTTTGTAATCAACGCCTTCAACCTGAGTGTATCCCTTTGCTACCAGTCGAGCATTACAACGTTCAACAAAACCATCAGAGTTGTGTTTAATCTTGTACACCCAACGACAACCAATATGATATGAACCACGACCAAGGAATTTCCATACCTCAAGGTCCAATTACAAGGACGAGAGCCAAGAAGCTAGAATAAATCTTATACAGTTATATTCAAGCTATGGTGAGCTCATCAAAGGAAATTCTAGAAGACGTTGGAGACCTCCCTTATATGTTGTGCAAAGTTGAGGTTCAAGAAAGAGATGAATTAAATGCACTTTAAGTTGCATTTAATGAACTCCGCTGAATTTATGAAACTAGTCTAAGGATGACTAATAATAACATTTTATTAATTGCATTATTTAATTATAGTTTAACTATTTATTTGTCATATTTAAGCTAGTTTTAAATTTAGGAGTTAAGGTTATATTGTAACCCACATAGGTTACTATATTCCACCATTAACTAGCCATTTTAATAGGGAGGTTATGGGTATTTCTCATTTAGTAGCCCATTTAATTTTGGAGTTATGTATCACATAGGTTAAGGTTTGTAATGGCTATACAAAGCCTTCTTTTCTTTGATTAGACATCAGATTTTGGAATTAAGAATAGAATTTCTATTTTAGCTTTGTTGAGAGCTAAACTTTCTTTGCAAATTCTTGTGTTTAGAACTTGCATGTAGAGTCATTCAAGTGGTATTGATCAAACCTCTTGTGGAGTGATTCGAATCACGAGTTTAGAAACGAGTTTTCTTTACTCTTGATCTTGATCATCAAGGTAATCCGTTCCATACTTTCCCTTGGGTTGATTTCCATATCA
>NW_019646612.1:10991-15023 GCF_002806865.2 Cucurbita pepo subsp. pepo
TTTTTTTTTTTTTTTTTTTTTTTTTTTTTTTTTTTTTTTTTTTTTTTTTTTTTTTTTTTTTTTTTTTTTTGTGACGGTCTATACTAGAATGGTTTGCAGCTAGTCAATCCATGCCTAGTATTACGTCGAAGTATGTCATCTTTACTACTATTAAGACTACGCTTAGAGTTTGGTCGGCTACAATTGCTTGGTCATTCTTTACTCTATCCTTAGTTACTACGTCTACCCTCTCAGGGCTGCTTGCCGACCATACAAACCATAATGGTTCTAATTCAAACCCTGTCTCTAATCCCTCTTGAGTGGGCTCTCTTTAGCCTCACCTCGTCCTCTATCTCTAATAGGAGGTAGTCCCCTTCCTCGTCTTACTCTTTCGCATGGTCTAGGCAGCATGGTTCTAGAAACCAAGATAGCATCTCTTAAGTCTAATGCTCATTACCTATGAAATTATGCTATGCATCACATCTACTACGTTCACATCATATTGCAAACAAAATCACTCAGCATGCAACACATCACATCATGCTCTTAAATAAATATGTGAAATATCATAACAATTTCAGTAACATTAACATAAAAATGCATGCGAGTTTGAAAACGTTTCTCTTTTCTTATCTTGTGCAAGGCGTACCTGACGGTGACGGGGCATCAACGTTGGGACCATGGAACGTGCCAAGCCTACATTGTAGGCTAGTCTACCTAGAGCTCTGATACCAACTGTAACGACCCTAAATTTCCACATATCTAGAGTCGCCACTAACGTCTCATGCTCATCTATAAAGTAGAAATATAACTCTTACATGAACATCATTTATAACGTAAACTTCAAAAACGTTTAAAACAACTTCTTCTTTGGAAAACACAGTCATGGTCTTACGTGTTTAAATACAAAATACTAAAATTTAGAGAAAATAAAAACAAATACAAAGTAATTTAAAACAATGGAATGCAAAACAACCTATTCTAACTTAAAACTAAGAATTTAAATATGAATCTATCCTATGCACGTGCCACAGTCTCTGCTCGCGATGCCGCCGTCCTCCGTACAAGTGCGCCTTGCCTTTACCTGAAAAATGATGTGGCACACGGCCTGAGTATTTCAAAGAATACTCAGTAAGTGGCCCCACTATAGGGGCCATGCAAATGCAAACACATGCAATCATGATTTAGGGACCTATCTCTAATCATCTTAGGGGTGGCCTCCAGTCTCGGACAAATTGGATGTGTAGTACTTCCCTACACACGACTCACACGTGCGAGTGTGAGTCCCCAGGGCGCTCGCACACCCCCTGGACCCTCTGGTCAAGCTAATCTGTAGCGACGTCCGGAGGTCAGCGGAACCCCATAGTGTCATGCGCCTCATGAACACCCTCATCTGTGTGCATTCGCACCTGTGCGCATTCGCGCTCATCATATGGTGCGCGTCTGCACTCATCATCTCTAGGGGAAGTAGCCCTATGCTTATGAACATACAATATGCATGAGGTCCCTCTAAATCCATCATAATGTCTCTTCTGACACAACCCTCTAGTCTCATCTCTTTGTTACTCTAGGTAACACATACTCGTGGATATTTATATTAATATCATTTTCACGCTCTTAGGGTTGTGTCCTATGTCGATCTAACGACATGATGCAATATGGCACTCATCATCATATAGCATGCTCAATATGGAAAACATCATCATATTAAAGTAAATGTCACGCAATCATCATACTCATCATATTGCCCAAAAGTACATCAAACATATCAAGTACGACATTCATCAAAATATATATATACTGAGCACATCATCAAGTATCGTAACTCACACATCATCATAACTCACATACCGCATCGTACGACATAGTTCATACATCATCGTAACTCATACAATATTTAGCCTATCCTATAGTAAGACCACTCACCTGGTTAGCTTATACGGGTATCACCAATTTATCCTTAATAAAAGTTCGATTTTCCCCTTTGTATCCAAGCCAACCTATATGAATCCATGACATCAATTTCATGTTCAATTCTCTGACTCTTACAATGGTTCATGTGCTAAATTTCATGCGAGCATTAAAAACTTTGCATGGATAAAGTCTTGGAACGTTATAATATACATCTAAATATATATACATATTTTATATATATATATATATTCTATTTATATTAAGATTTCATTTTCTATTTTTTATTTCGAGTGACTACTTTCTTGTCTTCTGATATTCTTTCTATACTCTGCTTTTTCTCTCAATTTTTGTTCAAGACATATTCTTGACCAATTTTTTAATCGATTCTTATTAATCATATTATTGGTCAATCCCATCGATTCTTACTCCCAACTCTTCTCTTTTGTTTTTCTCTTTTTTCTGTATTTTTTTCTTTTAATTTTGTATTTTGGCTTCTCTATATTTTCTCTTTTATTTCGGTCCGGCTCTCTTTATTATTTTTTTCCTTTGTATGTCTTTTCTGTACTCTCTCTTTTAGTTCTGTCCTGCCCTCTTTATTTATTTATTTTTTTCTTTTCTCTCCATTTCTTCTTCTTTCTTTCCTTTTGATTTTGTTTACAGTATTTGGCCTCATATATATATATATATATAATATATATATCTTTTCTTTCTGATTTTGTTAACAATATTCTGGTCTCTCTCCAGTCTGCTCTCTGTATTTTTTCTGTATTCTAATTAATTCTTCTTTCTAAATCTTTCCTTCTTTTTTTTTTTTTTTGTTAATTCTGTTATCATTGAAATTCACAGATATCACATATAAATTCTTCTTCCCAAATCTTTCCTTTCTTTTTTACTTGTTAATTTTTTTAAACAGAATCTTTTCTTTCCTCTCTGTTCTGTATATATATATTTTTTATTCTATTGACAGATATTAGCCTCGGTTATAGTTAATTTTCTATAACCTGATAATGAAAATCTAAATAGATGGGCAGGGAAAAGAGATCTGATTCTGAATAATTAGACAAAGGAAAGGAAATTGATAGGATAAATGAAAAAGAAATCTGAAATATGACTTACCGTAATAAGAAAGCAAGATCTCTCTCCAATAATTAAATCTCCAGCTCCCGTTGTAAATCTGGTTGTTTNTTTAATAACTCAACTAAATTTATGGACTAGTCGAATGATGACTAATAAGCACATTTCATTCATTGCACTATTTAATTATAATTTAAATATTTGTTTATTTTTCATATAAGAGTTATAGTTATATTGTAACCTATATAGGTTATATTCCACCGTTAACTAGCCATTTTAATATGGAGGTTATGGGTATTTCTCATTTAGTGGCCAATTTAATTTGGAAGATATGTGTCGGTTAAGGTTGTAAAGGCTATATAATGCCTTTTTTCTTTGATTTGAGACATCACATCTTGGAATTAAAAAAAGAATAGAATTTCTATTTTTTTAGCTTTGTTGAGAACTAAGATTTTCTTTGCAAATTCTTGTGTTCAGAACTTGCATACTAGAGTCATTCAAGTAGTATTGATCAAACCTCTTGTGGAGTGATTCGAATCACGAGTTTAGAAACGAGTTTTCTTTACTCTTGATCTTGGTCATCAAGATAATTTGTATCATACTTTCCCTTAGATTGATTTCCATATCATTTGGTATCAGAGCTTCAGGCTCAAGATCGAATATATGTTTCATTGCCCTTATCTCTTTTAATTCTCTTATTTTTTTTTTTCTCAGTAGAATGTTCATATTCTATCACAAAAATATATAACAAACAAAAAAAAAAAAAAACCATTTCTTATGTTCTTTAAAGTGTTAGATCTGGATCTTATCAACACTTTGTTCTTCTTTAAGATCTTCTAAATCAATTTTCTTGTTGGTAAATTGATTAGATTTTGCCAATCAGAAGAAGAAGAAGAAAAAAAGAAAAAGAAAAAAAAAACATTGGAAGAAAGAAAGCTTATTGATGTTAAATGTCTTTCTTTTTTCCTCTTGATTATTACATGTAACTCTCATATGTTACTAAGTCTAAATTAGTCCTTAAACATTTTCTTTCTTTAATTCGTTTCTTTGTCGTTATTCGGATTG
>NW_019646612.1:17335-17801 GCF_002806865.2 Cucurbita pepo subsp. pepo
TTGAGATATTTGATCAACAAGAATCATTCAAGCTAGACATGATCGATCTTGCTTGTGGAGTGATTCGAATCTCAAACAATGTTCTTGCCTTGAGATATTCGATCAACAAGGTAATCCGAATCTTATTCCCCTTGTATTGATTTCTTATCATATCATGCATATTGTATGATTGATGTCTCTTGGTTCATATCACAAGAGTTGTAACATTCATACTTAATGGCCATAATTAACCATTATGTAATTGTAACCTAATGTAAGAAGTCTTAAAATACATTAATGAAATACAATAACTCCAAATTGCTCTAAATGTAATCCACCCAAAATTTATAACATGTGATAAGATAAGGAATCAATACAGGGGGAATAAGATTCGGATTACCTTGTTGATCGAATATCTCAAGGCAAGAACATTGTTTGAGATTCGAATCACTCCACAAGCAAGATCGATCATGTCTAGCTTGAATGA
>NW_019646612.1:20694-21946 GCF_002806865.2 Cucurbita pepo subsp. pepo
TACTTACTACATTGGTGCAACTTCCACTATCAATGATAAGACTACAAGCAGTCCCCTTGACTAAACACCGCGTGTGAAATAGGTTGTCTCTTTGATCATCAACATCATTCTCCGTAACTTGAGTTTTAAGAAGTGAATCCCATCTTCCAGTTCCTCCTCATTCTTCTGGACTTCTTCAACTAGATCATTGATCTCCCCTCCATTTTCCTCGTCTTGGTTCATGATTGTACAAACAGTAGTGAAATATGTTTAGGACCTCAGACACTCAACTCACTGATTTTACACTCAAGGACACTCGTGTTTATACACACAAAGGTAGGCTGTTTGGGAAAGTGACTAAATTATGATCAAGGTAGCTAATATATGGGTAAAGCAATTCTGGGAGTAGCAAGCTATTCAAGGCAATCAAGATAAGTTAATTATGAAATATTTTGGGATAGAATTGCACACTGAAAAATAAAATAAAAATTAAAAAAAAGAAAGGACGTGAAGATTTTAAGAACGATCTAAGGACGTGAAGATTTTAAGAACAATTTAACTCTCTTTTTACAGAATTCGAGAAATTTAGAAGTTATCTTCAAGCCTAGATTATGAGATAAAAAAAAATATATCAAACACAACGGTTCTAAATTTAGAAAGATTAAGAAAAAGATGTGAATTGAAGTTTATTTGATCTTCAAATAAACATGCAAATGATCTAAAAAAAAATGATAAAGATCGTTTATAATCACAATCGTAAGAACAAATATGATAAGATTTTTTTTTCAAGATCTAAACGTGATCTTTAGGAAGAAAATGAGAACAAAGTGAAAAGTTGATGAATTGTAACGACCAAAAAAAAAAAAACTAAATAATTAAATAATTAAAATAATAATTTTCCTTAAGCTACTCCCCACTAACCCCTCCCTCTCCCAACTATCTCTCCTCAACCATCACATCCGTAAAGAAAAACCCAAATTAGAATACTGGATGCATCGGAGGTTCCTACAATGAAAAAAAAAATACCAACAACCAGATTTGGAAGGAGAGCTGGAGATTTAATTATTGGAGAGAGATCTTGCTTTGTTATTACGGTAAGTCATATTTCAGATCTCTTTTTCATTTATCCCAATCAGATTTCCTTTTCCTTTATCTAATTAATCCGAATAAGATCTCTTGTTCCCTGCCCATTTATTTAGATTTTATTTTCTTTTCCTTTGTCTAATTATTCAGAATTAGATCCCTGGTTCTCTTGCCCAGATATTTAGATTTT
>NW_019646612.1:24207-39362 GCF_002806865.2 Cucurbita pepo subsp. pepo
CTAAGTTTCTTTGCAATTCTATGTAGTTTAGATTGCATGTAGAATCATTCAAGCTCGACATGATCAATCTTGCTTGTGGAGTGATTCGAATCTCAAACAAGTGTTTGAGATATTTGATCAACAAGAGTCATTCAAGCTAGACATGATCGATCTTGCTTGTGGAGTGATTCAAATCTCAATCAAGTGTTCTTGCCTTGAGATATTCGATCAACAAGGTAATCCGAATCTTATTCCTCTTGTAATTTATTCCTTATCTTATCAGGTAAGCTCAGTGTACGAGAGGTAAAGCATTCTTGTCGTATTATTCAAAACGACTCTCAACAACAAATATCTCGGCTCTCCCATCAATGAAGTATGGAGCGAAATACAATACTTAGTGTGAATTGTAGGATCCTGTGAATCATCGAGTCTTTGAAATCAGTTGTGCATTGAGCCTTCTGGTTGAGGGCACGCATTGTTGCCCTCACATGCAGCACTCACTTGGTTTCGTTACACTTGCGGGGGCACATGTTGGCCTCTCGTGCACACCGTCTCGCGAATGGCTTAAACATGAGTCATCGTCATTTGTCGTGACACTACGGTGGTTGATCCAACCTTAATATCGTGTCCTTACTACAGCTTGCATGCCTCCTCTTTGTGAGTGAGGAAGGAATCTTTTATTGACCCTTTGAACATTGTCCCCAAAGACGATGCTCCCGATGCAACCCTAGGTCAAGCGGGACTACCTGCTGAGTTTAAACATGTCAATAAGCAGAGGAAAAGAAACTTATAAGGATTCTCCTAGTAACGATGAGTGAATGAGGAAGAGCTCAGCTTGAAAATCGGGCGCTGCGTTCGAATTGTAATATGGAGAAGTGTCCTCAGCGACAAATCGATACAAGTCCCCTAGAAGGGGGTGCTAGTGAGGGTGAGAGCCCCATTGCGATCGGACCTTATCGCACCATGAGGCATTGTTAACAATTTGGGTTGTTTGGGAATGCAACCTCAATCAGGCGATAAATTCTATCTAAGGCTAAATATGGGTTAGAGATTGGTAGCAATCAAGTACCGCGAGGGAAAGATGAAAAGGACTTTGAAAAGATAGTCAATAGTGCTTCAAACTATCGGGAGCGAAGCGGATGGGGGCTCATGATGTGCCCTAGTTGGATGTGGAAAGGTCATAACCTCGATAGTGGGGTCACGTACTGAATATTTCTTAAAAAACTCAAGCAATGTGTTACTCTTATTTTTCATGTAAAGGCAAGGCCACTTGTACAGCTGACGAAGGTATCACAACCTAGGAGACTGTGGCACATGCATAGGCTAGTTATATTTATTTTCTTAGACTTAGTTTATAATATGGTGTTTAAGCTCAACTTTGCCCAACATACCAGGGAGGTCTCCAATATCTTCTAAAATTTCCTTTGATGAGCTCACCATACCTTGAATATAAGCATACAAGGTTTGTTGTAGCTTCTTGGCTCTCGTTCTTGTAATTGGACCTTGAGGTATGGAAATTCCTTGGTCATGGTTCATATCAATTTTACTCCAACAAGTTTATACCAAAATTGAAGGATATTGTAACGACCCTAAATTTCTACATATTCAGAGTCGCTACTAACGTCTCATGCTCATCTCTTAAATGTGGAATATAACTCTTAAATGCTCATCATAAATAGCGGAAAATTTAAAACTTTCAGAGGACTTCAAACTGATGGAAAACACTAATGGACTTACGTGTTTCAAAACATAACGCTGGAATTTAAAATAATAAAAAAATGAAATAATTTAAATAATGAAATGCAGACATCCTATTCTAACCTAAGACTAGGAAATTAAATATGCAACTGCCCTATGCATGCGCCACAGTCTCTGATTACAATGTCGTCGTCAACCATACATGGGCGCCTTGTCTTTACCTGAAAAACAATATGGCACACGGCTTGAGTATTTTGGAAAAATATTAATCAAGTGACCGCACTATAAGGAGTCATGCTAATGCAAACACATGCAATCATGATTTAAGGATCTATCTCTAACATCATAGGGGTGGCCTCCAGTCTCGGACAAATTGGATGTGTAGCACTTTCCTACACACGAGTCACACGTGCGAGTGTGAATCTCCCAGGTGCTTGCATACCCCCTGGACCCTCTGGTGAAGCTAATCTGTAGCGACGTCCGAAGGTCAGCGGAACTCCATATTACCATGCACCTCATGAACACCCTCATCATCATACTGTGCTCATTCACACTCATCATCATATTGTGCACGTCTGCACTCATCATCATATTGTGCGCGTCCGCACTCATCATCTTTAGGGGAAGTAGCCATATGCTTATGAACATACAATATGCATTAGGTCCCTTTAAATCCATTGTAATGTCTTTTCTGACATAACCCTCTAGTCTCATCTCTTTGTTACTCTAGGTAACACATACTCGTGGATATTTATATTAACATCATTTTCATGCTCTTAGGATTGTGTCCTAGGTCGATCTAACGACATGATGCAGTATGACAATCATCATCAAATAGCATGCTCAATATAGAAAACAACATGCAACATCATACTCATCTATAAGCCATCAAGTGCACGAATATAGTGTGTACGTCATGCATCGAAATATAAATCACGTACATATAACATGCATCACAACTCAATCATCATACTCATACATCATCATAAACATCATACATCATCATACTCATGCATCATCATGCTCGTAATTAAAACTATAACACAAATAATTCTAGCTTATCCTTTAGTAAGGTCACTTACTCGGTTGGCCTTGGCCGAAGTACTCCCTAACTAGCTAAACGTATGCTCCCTTTCCTCAAGACCTGTTCCAAATATCGCCGGGTTTGTTTCCTATCACACTGTTCGTCACCTTCCGTTAGTATTTCACAATTAAATTAATAATAATTTAATAACAGAAATACAGCTCTAAAACGACCTCAATTACCTTAACTAAGGCTGAAAACAGATCTAAGAGAGTCAAAACCGTAGAATCGGGCCAAAAATTGGTGAGTCGAGCCAAAACAGCCGTGGAGTCTTCGAAAGAGTCGCCGGAGCGTCCTTGGAGGTCGCTGAGCCGTTTGAGCTAAGCCAAGCCGAGAGAGTGCCCGTGCCGCTGGACGGCACGTGGTAGCAGTAGGACATGCCACGTAATGCAGGTGGAGTCGGTCGAGGCTGGTTCGGGTTGGCTCTCGGGTCACTGATTGCAGGTGTGGCTATTGGACTTCTGGGCCGAGGGCTCGCAGACTACTGGGCTGAACTCGTCCTTCGGGCCTCGAAAATACTGGGTTGTCCGCAAGTAATTGGGCTGCAGGCCGGTTTGGTTGAACCGCGGGTTTGGTCTCAAGTTGGTTCAATTGGACTGTGGGCTACTAGGTCGAAAGGTTGGGGCGAGTCGAAATTTGGGCCTCGGGTTCACGGGCTGGATGGTTGCAGGCCGGGTTACTTTGCGGGTTGCCGAGCGGGCTGGACCGAGGTTGCTTTGGGCCTCGTGTCTGGGCCGTCTCAAGATGGGCTGAGCCGTTAGACTGGGTTCTCGGATATTCGGTCCGGTTGACCCGGATTCGATGGATCCTTCTTCTTCACCCGAATTCTGCGCAATTTTCCAATGAATTTTCTCTCTCCTCTCCGCAGCGTTTGTGGAGGTAGATCTTGTTTCCTAAAAAAAGCTAGCTTTTTAGATCCCTTTTTCCGACGATGACGATGGTGATGCGCGACGTGTATTCACTCTGGGGGAAGGTATAAAGGTCGGAGAGGGTTTGCCAATGCGATTAGGGTGTTTAGATGTCGGTTTTTAGGGTTTTTCGTGGTTGTGGATCTCTCGAGGTCTAGCTGTAGTTTCCTTTCCTACGTAATAGCCCAAAAAATAAGAATAAAAATAAAATAAAAATAAAAATAAAAATAAACAAATAAATAAACAAATAAAAAATTACCTTTTAAAAAAACCCTTCCCAACTTCTCTTCCCTAACCTCTCCTCCCTTCCCCCAATTATCTCTCCTTAAGAAAAATAGCCTCATCTCAATTCTTGCAATTATTTAGAATAGCCAAATGAATACATTAAATTAAAAACAAAAAAAATATAATCCTTAACAAAATCAAAAGAAAGATAAAAGAAATATAGGGAGAAGGCTAACAAAATCAAAGAACAGAAAAATGAAATATAGATAGAAACCTACGTTTAGGATCAGAATATCGAATCATGAATGAAGAGAACGAAGTAGAGTTTAACTACCAAATTCGAGATGGATTGGTGTGGTTCCTCTACGCCGAGGAAACCAGAATATCGAACCATGAACGTAGAAAGGCATGACAGAAAAGCATATTGGCTAGCGATTCTGACGCCTGAGTTCTTGACTGGAGGGGACACCGAAGGCCTTTGTCCTTCCATCCTTTGGATAGATAGAGAGGGAGGGCAGAGCTTTTTTGGTTTTTTCATATTGTCAAAGTTAACAATGGTTTTTTGTGTTGTCAAAATCTAGAATAACTATATCTGGAAAATGTTAAACCTATTAAATGTTTTTTTTATGAAAATAACTAAATCTTCTAGAAAAACAACCGTAATAATAGAAAATGACATTTTTAATAAAAATAAAATTATATATATATAATATTCTAAGATAAAGTCTCTGATGCTCGTATGAAGTCTAACACTGGAGCATTATAAAATATAGAGAATTGAACTTGAAATTGATGTTATAGGTCCACATACGTTGACATGAAAATGACAAAATCTAATTTTTATTAAGGACAAATTGGTGACACCAACCTAAGTTAATAAGCAAGTGGTCCTACTATTAACATGGTTATATTTGATGTTGACACATGTCCCTTTGGTTATGCACATGTCGTATATATTGATATGTGTGAATTGTTTATGGATCGATATGCTTATGATATGATATGTATATGTTATAATATGTGAATTGTATGATAACACTTAAGGTATGATGTGTTCAATGATATGCCTGACATAGGATACAAGAAGAATGCACTAAACGTAATGTAACGATAGAAGTAAGATATGTTCACGAAACGTTAAGGTTAGGTTACATATCAAAGTTCTTGGATATAAGAGATTGATAAAAATAATATGGTCATGATCGATTGAAAAAAAATATGGTTAGGTTATGGGTAGAAAGGGATAGGATTATGATAGATTGATAGAACGATAGCGTTAGGATACGTTCCTGTAACGATATGACTAAAGTACGTTCATGTAATGATATGACTATGATAGGTATAATAATGTTAAGACTATGATAAGTTAGGAAACGATATAACCACGAAATGTTTACGATATGATATGATTATGATACGACATGTGAATGACTATATATATATATATATGTTGTGATATGATGTGAAATATGTTATGGTACGAGATATGTGATAAAATGACATGTTTATGATATGATATATTGTGATGCGATATGTTATGATATGATATGTATATGATGAAAATGGTTGTCTAGAAGTGTAACATATTGGATAAAAAAAAAAAAAAAAAAAAAAAAAAAAAAAAAAAAAAAAAAAANGAACTCGACCACGACCTTCAGCCACCCCAAAACAACCTGCAAAGAACAAAAAATAGAGAAAAACGAAGAGGAACAAAAAAATCCGACGCAACTCCGGCGAGGCCAAACCATACGAAATCGACGTCAAAACCTCTATTTTACGCAACAAAAGTAATCCTAGAACCTTTTATACACATCAGGCATATACGTTGAACACCATCGGCAAGGGAGACGGAACGTCGGATTTTCGAACTTCTCCAGATCCGAGAGTGTGAGGCCTTTACAAACCAGATCTATACCAAAAACGGGGTTAGGGGGAAGAGACTCGAGAACAGAGGAAAAAGAATGTCGAAATGCCGTTAACGAGGAGAGAGAAAAGTCACCAGAAAAATGCGCAGGCAACCGGGTGAAGAAGACGAAGTCCGACCCGAGGCCGAATCCCACAACCCAAATCGAACTCGATCACCTTAGGTCAACCCAGTACTCGACGGCTCTCACGACCCAATCGCTTCAGCCCAAAATGCGTTAGCCTAGTTACGGCCCAACCCGATAGCCTCGACCCGAGACCCGCAAGCCCAGTCCAACACCGACACGCTCAGTGTAGCCCACCTGCATTTTTCCTTCAGCCGGGCCGGCCTGTCACCCGCGAACGACCCGTCACCCGCGAACGACCCGAGACCCGTGAGCGATCCGATAACCCGCGCCTCGACCCGAGATCCCTGCACGCGTCGCCCTGTGATTGTGCCACGTGGCACGTCTGCAGCGCGGCTCCCCTCGGCTCCGGTGGCTCAATCGGCTCGGCGGCGGCTTCTCGACTCTAGCAGCTTATTCAGCTCTGGAAACCTATTTCCAGCCCGTTTGTCACCGTTCCGACCCTCCCAGACTTAGTTTCGGCTCTATTTAAGGTAAAATAGATCATTTTAAGGTCATATTTCACAAATTCAAGTTGGGAATTAATTATGTTTGTGAAATACTAACGAAAGTGACGAATGAACCAATAGGAACCAATCACCAACGGAAGCGTAGAACGTTCACGAGAAGCTAGGAGCTTACGTTATATACTAGGGAGTACTTTGGCTAAGGCCTACCAAGTAAGTGGCTCACCTATCGTAGTTTACGCGTTATTTGTTGTATGTTGGCACGTGTCCGTGGATTTGTACGTGTCATTAAATTGTATGCTAGTTTAATGTGCTTAAGTACGAACTCATGTGAACGTGAATGTATGCTATGTATGCTGCTTAGTTTGATCTGATATGTTATGCATGTGACGATATGAGGTTCCTGAATGATTATGACATGATTGTATGGAATATTTGAATGTAAACCGCATGAATTGTATGACATGAAACACGGTAAACTGTCTGGAATCATAACCCCGATAGGAATATGTATGAAATGTAAATTGAAAATGAGAATGACATGAAGCCTGGAACGTGACAGGGGGGTTATGATCATTAATCATAAATGTAGAAGTAGGGGGGACCTCATGAATTATGTGTGTTCATGGATCTGGGGGGATACCCCTATCCCATCACGAGGGTACGGACGCGTACATCTAATGGCAGAACAACGATCGTTATGCTTTGCATAGCGCTGTCATGACGGTTACTAGTTTTAAGGGGTCCCGGCATAAGGGGCTCCCAGAGTATGCCCACCGGATAAGGAAAGTGGCCCAGCGGTGTGCGAACGAGCTGGTGAGCCCATACTCACACGTATGGGCTATGTGTAGAGTATATGATACACGTCCACGATTACCCGTTAGGACAACACCGTAGGGAAAACGAAACGAAACGAAAGATAGGTCTCATCATTTCATTGCATGTGATTGTTGCATAACCCTGATAGGGGGTCACTTACTGAGTATTCTAGAAATACTCAAGCCTCGNAGTCTTTCCTTCCGAATGCATTACCTTGTGTTGGAATAAATAAATAGGGTAGTTGTTTTTCCATTTCATAGTCTAGGTTGAATTCGGTTTGCATCATTAGTATAGGTTGAATTGTATTTGCATAATAAACCATAGGGTAGTATAAGACATTCATTTCGGTTTTTTTCTTTTCTTTTATTTCAATAATGTTCTTTTTCTTTCTTTCCCTTGTAATCATTTTCTCTTTCACGAGGTAATAAAAGGCGAGTGTAAGTCGCATTTATGAACAGGGCCCATTTAATGTATATTCAGCATTTCAAGGTATAGTAATGACCTTAGATCAAATAGGTAAAATTTAGGGTCATTACAAGAAACATGGAATGTTATGATATGATATATTTATGTAATTTGAATGATATGATATGATTGACATGCAAAACGACGAACTAGCATGAAATACAACCCGAAGTATGCATGAAAGATAAGATAAACGATATGTGAAATGATATGAAAAACGATATGATATGTCCAAAACGCTAGTGGGGTTGTATTAAATGATAATGAAATGAAAAATGTTGGGACCATTATTGTGTGCTCATGCATTGGGAGATACCCCTTACCCTTCAGGATAGTATGGACGTGTACGTTATGAGGCAGAAAAACGATCATTATGGTTATCATAATGTTGCAATGACCATGCAGGAAAACAATCATTATATTTATCATAATGCTGCGACGGTCAGGCAGGAGAACAATCATTATGTTTAACCTAATGTTGTCGTGACGGTTACTAGTTCTAACGGGTGTCCGGCCTAAGGAGCTCCAAAGTGAAGGGAATGAACTCTTCATCCATGTAGTGGAAGCATTGGGAACCATTTTGATTTTTATTACAAATTAAAACAAAAACAATAAATACGAGAGTAAGAACTCTACCTTTGTAGAAACCCTAGCTTGCAAGACTTGTTGAAGTATTCCAATTGTAACGACCCTAAATTTTACCTATTTAATCTAAGGTCATTACTATACCTTGAAATGCAGAATATACTAAGTGGGCCCTGTTCATAATGCGACTTACACTCGTCTTTTATTACCTTGTGAAAGAGAAAATGATTACAAGGGAAAGAAAGGAAAAGAACATTATTGAAATAAAGGAAAAGGAACAAAATCGAAATAAATGTCTTATACTACCCTATGGTTTATTATGCAAATACAATTCAACCTATACTAACCTATACTAACCTATACTAATGTTGCAATCCAAATTCAACCTAGACTGTGAAATGAAAAACAAAAAAACAATTATCCTATGCATGTGCCACGGTCCCGGGGTGTACGATGCCGCCGTTGATGTCACATGGGTGCCTTGCCCTTGTCCGAAAAGGTAAAGTAGCACGAGGCTTGAGTATTTCTAGAATACTCAGTAAGTGACCTCCTATCGGGGTTATGCAACAATCACACGCAATGAAATGGTGGGACCTATCGTCTCGTTTCGTTTCGTTTCATTTTTCCTACAGTACTGTCCTAACGGGTAATCGTGGACGTGTACCATATACTCTACACACAGCCCATACGTGCGAGTATGGCCTCACCAGCTAGTTCGCACACCGCTGGGCCACTTTCCTTATCCGGTGGGCATACTCTGGGAGCCCCTTATGTCGAGACCCGTTAAAACTAGTAACCGTCACGGCAGCGCTATGCAAAGCATAACGATCGTTGTCCTGCCATTGGATGACGCGTCCGTACCCTCGTGATGGGATAGGGGTATCCCCTCAAATGCATGAACACACAATATGCATGAGGTCCCCACTAGTCCTACATTTATGATTAATGAACATAACCCCCTGTCACGTTTCATGCTTACATGTCATTCTCATTTTCATTTCTTTACGTATCATACATATTCCTAACGGGGTTATGTTTTCATGCAGTTTACCGTATTTCATGTCATACAATTCATGCTGTTTACATTCAAATATTTCATACAATCATGCCATAATCATTCAAGAATAACATATCGTCACATGCATAACATATTGCATCAAACTAAGCAGCATACATAGCATACATTCACGTTCACATGATTATGTACTTAAGCACAACCAACTAGCATACAATTTAATGACATGTGCGAATCCACGGGCATGTGCCAACAAACAGCAATTAACGCGTAACCTATGATGGGTGAGCCACTTACT
Source organism: Cucurbita pepo subsp. pepo (assembly GCF_002806865.2). Taxonomy (NCBI): domain Eukaryota; kingdom Viridiplantae; phylum Streptophyta; class Magnoliopsida; order Cucurbitales; family Cucurbitaceae; genus Cucurbita; species Cucurbita pepo. The sequence goes on from NW_019646612.1 coordinate 33,778, forward strand.
GGTTAGCTTAAGTCGTTGTCACGTATATCCTTAATAAAAGTTCGATTCCGTCCTTTGAAATCCAAGTCAAGCTATGTGAGCCAATGACATCAGTTTCAAGTTTGAACTCTATAAAATTATTTTTCTAATTTATATGTTAAAATTCTGATATTCACTATTAAACAAAATTTAATGGAGTTTCATGCCCTCTAATATTTACGGTTTTATTTTTAAATTTTGTTCAACAAATTTTTCCTCTTCTTTTAATTATTTTCCTTATATAAATAGATTTTCAGTTTTAAACATTTTTAATTCTGTAAATAAGATATTGCTCTAATTCTTATTTATTTTCATTAAACAGATATTGTTGGTCAATTTTAATAGATTGTTTGGCTACTATCTTACCTATTTATGGATCTGCCTACGCAAATTTTATTGATTCTAACCTTATTTCCTATAACTTAACAAAAAAAATCTATTAATTGAATATGGAATCTTATTATTACGTAGTAAAATAGGAGAGAAGATTTGATCCTAAATGGATTTCTTATAACCATAACAATAAAGGGTAAAAGGAAATCTGAGATAGGATTTTACCGTAATAACATACCAAAATGTCTCTGGTAGATCTGTATCATATCCTTGTTGAAACACCATTTTACTTTTTTTTTTTTTTTTTTTTTTTTTTTTTTTTTTTTTTTTTTTTTTTTTTTTTTTTTTTTTTTTTNATAATTATTTTTATTTGTTTATTTATTATTATTATTATTATTTTGGGCTATTACACCAACCATGTAAAAGTTCTTCAACATTCCACGAGGTCTTCTTTGCTATGACTCGAACACAAGGTCAAAGCTTGTGGGAGCTTCAGTTGTAACATTCATACTTAATGACCATAATTAACCCTTATGTAACCTAAAGTAAATAAAAAGTCTTAAAATACATTAATAAAATATAATAACTCTAAATTACTCTAATTTGTAATCTACCCAAAATTTATAACATGAAACTTCATTTTCTTCACGTGGCATGAATTGAAATATCTTTTGATAATTTCAACAATATTTACTCCACATCTTCATTAAAGTATATGGTAGGATTGATGTCTCTTGGTTCATATCAGAAAATCCTAAAGGGATTGGAGAAGAATAGTTTCGAGAATTCTCTAGATATGTAATTTCATACTCCATAGAAAGTGGGAGAAATTTGTATGACTTTGGCAAGGTTCTATTTATTGGGACTCTTGGAGACCTTTGCCAAATAATATATTTGCATATTTAATATAATACGGATTAATGTCTTATGCAAATCATATTTAGATATGATGAGATATCTTAATATATATTGAATCTCATTCAAATTTTAAATATATTTTTATTTAAGGTATTAATACTAGAAATTTGTATGACTTTGGCAAGGTTCTATTTATCGGGACTCTTGGAGACCTTTGTCAAATATATTTAATATAATACGGATTAATGTCTTATACAAATCATATTTAGATATGATAGAGATATTTTAATATATATTGAATCTCATTCAAATTTTAAATATATTTTTATTTAAGGTATTAACACTAATGAAAATCTAATTGTATCAAATACAATAAATATATATTTCTTTTAATATATCTAATATATTNCGGATTAATGTCTTATACAAATCATATTTAGATATGATAGAGATATTTTAATATATATTGAATCTCATTCAAATTTTAAATATATTTTTATTTAAGGTATTAACACTAATGAAAATCTAATTGTATCAAATACAATAAATATATATTTCTTTTAATATATCTAATATATTAAATATTAAATTCAACCCTTCAAATTAATATATTTTTCTCCATTTATATTTATCATATATAATATATTAAATATTAATTTAAAACCTTCAAATTATATATATTTTCACTATTTAATATATCTAATATATTAAATATTAATCGGACATTTCAAGTTAATTTTTTTTAATATTTAATATATCTAATATATTAAACATCAATTTGAACACTTCAAATTTCTTTCAAATAAATTGAACCTTTTATCATTACTGTGAGTTAGCAACGAGATCTTATAAACCAATCGATTATAACCTCCAATGATATAAAATTAATTAATTAAATTCTTTAATTAATCAATTTTCATTCATTAAATATAAGTCACTCCACTATAGACCTAGAGTTGCACACTTATGCAGTGGAGGACAAGTTATGTCCATTGATATAACCATTACAAGTAAGTCGATCCTTCACAAGTTCATAATTACAGCGGGGTCAAAAGTCCGTTTTATCCCAATAATTACATCTTTCATCTTAAGTACCACTGATTCTCTAATGAACAATTTGTTTATGATCCAATCATAAACCAAGTCTCTCTCGAGCCAGTGAGAGGGTGGGGCTCATTGTAATGACCCAAAATTTTCTATTTAATTTAAGGTCGCTACTGTATACGTACCATAAACATTGAATGCGGAAGACTTCATTTAAATTCCATAAAACATAACCTTTAACTTAAAACACAGTCATGGACTTACGTGTTTCGAAAACATCTTTAAAATGACACAACAAAAGACCCGAAATAAAATAAATAAGCGTTTAGTTTAAAACATCTTTAAAACGACACGTCACGCAATCATCATACTCATCATATTGCCACGAAGTGCATCAAACATATCAAGTACGACATTTATCAAAATATATATATACTGCGCACATCATCAAGTATCGTAACTCACACATCATCATAACTCATATTCCGCATTGTACGACATAGTTCATACATCATCATAACTCATACAATTTTTAGCCTATCTTATAGTAAGGACACTTACCTGGTTGGCCTTAGCCGAAGTATTCCCTAATTTATTTAACGTAAGCTCCCGTTCCTCGAGAACTACACCAAATGTTGCCAAGGTTTGCTTCCTATCGCATCGTTCGTCACCTTTTGTTAGTATTTCACATTTTAATTAATAATCCAACTAACAGTGTGAAGTATGGCTCTAAACGACCTCAATAAAAATCGAGTTCCATGTTTTCATTGTTTTTAAATTATATAGGATAATAAAACTTAAAACTTAAATCAAAGATATGTCAATATTATTAATATTTCAGGCGGCTTGGATAATTCAACCTTTAATGTTATATCCTATAGATACAAATATATAATAATTTCTCATATCTTCCATTTTCCTTCTCTCACTTTATTTATGTTGTATGTTATATTTTCCATTTTCCTTCTCTCACTTTATTTCTCTTGTATGTTATATTTTAATTTGGTTTACGGTACTTGCCATCTGAACAGTCTTGCCAATTTCAAACGGTTCTATAATTCTTTTAAGCAGTTTCTTATTAACTCTACTCCCATGTCTAAATCGTTTAATTCTCTAAATAGTTTAATTTTGTTCTAATTTTATTAGAGACAATCTTCCTCTCTTTCCATGTATTGTTTTTTTTTTTATTTGATAGGTTTCCCCAATCTTCCTCTCTTTATCCATCTTTCTTTCTTTTTTATTTTTTTCTCTTTTCATCTGGTTTCCAAATCTTCATTTTTTTTTTTAATTTGAATATGTTTTCAAGATCTTCCTTTTCCCTATGTTCCTCTCTTTCTTATCTATCTATTTTTTTTTTTCTGACCAATTTTAATGGACTCTTGGTATGACAGATAATTTCTAATGACCAATTTTAATGGACTCTTGTTATGACAGATAATTTCTAATTCACATCATTACAACAGATAATTTCTAAATTTCTTAACTCACATCTAAATAATTGTTAATATCCTTCAAGTAAATGTGACTACTAACCTTTTTCAAATGACATCTCTCTTCCTGCCTACCATCTCTCCACCTTTCTTCTCGATCTCTCCATTGTCGTCTCACCATCTCTCCATCATTATTGTCTAACATCTCTCCCTGATTATTGATACTGAGGTTGATATTTTAGGTGAGGGGTGGAGAGATTTAAGGAGAGGTGNGTATGGCTCTAAACGACCTCAATAAAAATCGAGTTCCATGTTTTCATTGTTTTTAAATTATATAGGATAATAAAACTTAAAACTTAAATCAAAGATATGTCAATATTATTAATATTTCAGGCGGCTTGGATAATTCAACCTTTAATGTTATATCCTATAGATACAAATATATAATAATTTCTCATATCTTCCATTTTCCTTCTCTCACTTTATTTATGTTGTATGTTATATTTTCCATTTTCCTTCTCTCACTTTATTTCTCTTGTATGTTATATTTTAATTTGGTTTACGGTACTTGCCATCTGAACAGTCTTGCCAATTTCAAACGGTTCTATAATTCTTTTAAGCAGTTTCTTATTAACTCTACTCCCATGTCTAAATCGTTTAATTCTCTAAATAGTTTAATTTTGTTCTAATTTTATTAGAGACAATCTTCCTCTCTTTCCATGTATTGTTTTTTTTTTTATTTGATAGGTTTCCCCAATCTTCCTCTCTTTATCCATCTTTCTTTCTTTTTTATTTTTTTCTCTTTTCATCTGGTTTCCAAATCTTCATTTTTTTTTTTAATTTGAATATGTTTTCAAGATCTTCCTTTTCCCTATGTTCCTCTCTTTCTTATCTATCTATTTTTTTTTTTCTGACCAATTTTAATGGACTCTTGGTATGACAGATAATTTCTAATGACCAATTTTAATGGACTCTTGTTATGACAGATAATTTCTAATTCACATCATTACAACAGATAATTTCTAAATTTCTTAACTCACATCTAAATAATTGTTAATATCCTTCAAGTAAATGTGACTACTAACCTTTTTCAAATGACATCTCTCTTCCTGCCTACCATCTCTCCACCTTTCTTCTCGATCTCTCCATTGTCGTCTCACCATCTCTCCATCATTATTGTCTAACATCTCTCCCTGATTATTGATACTGAGGTTGATATTTTAGGTGAGGGGTGGAGAGATTTAAGGAGAGGTGGTCAGTTATTTTTCTTTATTTTGTTATTTTTATTTTAATATATATATTAAACCTAATGGGGCGTTACAGGGGTTATATTTCATGTCATTTATCGTAATTTCATGTCATTCATATCATGCTGTATACACACAATTTAAGAGACCTAACATAANAAATCAAAGATATGTCAATATTATTAATATTTCAGGCGGCTTGGATAATTCAACCTTTAATGTTATATCCTATAGATACAAATATATAATAATTTCTCATATCTTCCATTTTCCTTCTCTCACTTTATTTATGTTGTATGTTATATTTTCCATTTTCCTTCTCTCACTTTNCGCTATCGTCACTACAACAAATACCATCTTTTATAGCTTTTTTGTATAGCNATGTTGTATGTTATATTTTCCATTTTCCTTCTCTCACTTTATTTCTCTTGTATGTTATATTTTAATTTGGTTTACGGTACTTGCCATCTGAACAGTCTTGCCAATTTCAAACGGTTCTATAATTCTTTTAAGCAGTTTCTTATTAACTCTACTCCCATGTCTAAATCGTTTAATTCTCTAANGCCATCTGAACAGTCTTGCCAATTTCAAACGGTTCTATAATTCTTTTAAGCAGTTTCTTATTAACTCTACTCCCATGTCTAAATCGTTTAAT
>NW_019646613.1:0-37052 GCF_002806865.2 Cucurbita pepo subsp. pepo
CTTCTCCATTGCCACCTCACCCACCATTATTATTGTCTTCTCCTTTTTCTTTCTTTCTCAAACAAATTTTCTCCAACTTTCCCTACAAAAATATACACGTACTTCTTTTTAATACCCTTCATATCCTTTGAAACCTCGAAAAAAAACGTTCTTTTTGCTTTACTTTTCGTACGTGTAACAGTGATTTTGAAATGGTATCATTCAAAACCAATTTAAACGTGATTTTCTACTCAATAAAAATAATATCCAGGTTGCAAATTTAAACCTGATAAAAGTAGTTTTAACCGTTCTGAAGTCACTTTCAAACATGTCGGTTCTACATTGACAAAAGTCGTTTCAACCATTACGAAATCACTCTCAAACATGTCGATAGATCATGATATATTTTAAAAGTATTACTGAGCCGGGCAAAACCAATAAAATAAAGAAACAAATCTATTCACTTATGGGAGAGAGAGATTCAAACCCTCGATAGTTCTTGTTTCGAACTATACTAGTTTTCAAAATTAGAGAGCTATCAACCACTCAGCCATCTCTCCGATTTTCTATTTGATATATCTATCATCCCATCGAATAGAACATCGACACATAAGTTGATACTCGAAGATGGAAAGAGAAAGAAAGACAAAAAGGGTTCGATAAACAAGAGTTGAAATCACCTTAAGAGAGAGAGATTGGTACTATTAAAAAAAGGAAAGTAAAAAGAAACTTATAGCTTATAGCAATTGAAAATTTGAAGGAAGATGAAGCAAACCTTAGAGAGGAAGGCAAAAGGGTTGTTGTTGAGCTTTAGGTGTATGCAAGAGAAGAACAAACCTCACACACCTTAAGTAGTAGAAGGAATCAATGGTGGGGGCATTCATGAGGGAATCATGAAAAAACAAAAACAATCATGAACAATAATAAACAACAATATGAAAGTATATTCAAAGGAATACAATTCCAAACAACATAACATAAACAAAGCTTAGGAGTTGGATGAGACATAGATTAGTGGGAAACCCACATCATCATCATCATCTCTCTCTACCTAAACCAATTTGGAAACCACATGTGATTCCACCTATCTTCTTGTTTTCTTACCCCTTTTCATTTCGCATATATTCTCTAACTCATCTACATTGATCATATCCATATGCATGTATGAATTTAATACCCAAACTAAAGTTTTATTTGATCCTTGCCAACGAAACTGGTAGGATATTCATGTGAGACTCGAATAAACGAGAAGTATATGAATGAACTAAGATTATATTTAAATGAGAGTGATTCTGAAGATGAGTTGACTTAGAAAGTTATTATCTATACCAATAAAACAAACATTCCTTTTACGGCTCAGTCATTGAAAATTTGAAATTGAATATTTGCATGTTGAAATGACTCTATGTGGGAATGAAAGGAGGAATCATGTTGCAGGAGATGCAAGGGAATGTTAGGGTCATTAAATGCTGAATCTAGATTCTGAATCTAGGGTATAAGTCGTTATTGTTAAATTTTAGATCGAGAATCACTAAATTTAGAGCTCGTTTTAAACCCTAAACCCCACGTAGAAACAAAATATTTACCCGATAAATAATAACTCCTTCAAACCCAAGGCTAATTCTTTACCTTTTGCTACATTGTCCTTTACAATGTTCTTATGAAAATTGGATATGTATTGACCTCTAATACTCATATTTATATCGTACTGTCTCGTTTTAATAATTTAATTTTTATATTTACGACACATACAATATATTTTCTTTTAAAAACAACATGTTCGAATTTCATTTATAAACTTTATTGTTGTTAGTGCTGAATCGATGAAGGTTTATCGAATAAATATGTCAAACTTTAAGAATTAAATAAATCCAAGTTGAGGATAGCCAATTATAAATGGTAATATTGTGGGTGACATTTGTTAAGGAAATGTGAAGGGACCCATGGAACATGGATTTATAAATAACATTTTAATTAAAAAGAAAATAAAATCATTTTGAAAAAATAGTCTACAAAATAATGTTTTAAAAATATATTCTAGAAAATACATCCAATAATAATTAATAAACTTGATATTCTTTAATTAGTTTATCTTAATTTTAATTATTCCTTAATTATTTTATTGTCTTTGTACTTGGTCTTTTAAAAATTAAAAATTTGATTTAGTTTGATTTACCTTTTTTCTTTTTCTTTTTCTTTTGATACGTCAACTTTTAAAATTCCCCAATTTAAAAATCTTCCGTTCATACCGAACAAGATTCAAAATGCATGCTTCCTAAAAAAAATTCATAACAGACGATCCAACAACAAAATACGCTTTATTTTGAAGTTCATATGACTAAGCCAGTAAAAAGAAAAATTAAAGTCTTTCTTAATCATTCTATCTTCAAAATCGTTCTCATTCAGATGTGGTCATAATGTATACGTGCTTATGACCATAATTTAGCGTACTTCTTGTTGTGAAGTCGTAAGTTAAAATTTTGATATTCGTCTAGTTGTACTAATTAAACGAATTGTTTAATTTCAATAATTTGGTATGAAAAGAAAACCCTAAAAAGCATTAAAAAAAAAAAAATAAATGCATCCGTAAATCAATAATTAGAGTTGACTCCTAATTAATAACAATAATAATGTTTACACACAAGTTAATGATTAGTTTAATCAAATGGAATGTCTGATTATGGCATACATATATCCTAAATAATCAAACATATGTATAATAATTTTTAATAACGAAACACAACTGGCTTCAAATCAACATAGACATAATAATTAAGAAAACTAATTCTGTTGAATAAGACAACCCTAATGATCCTTGCTTCATGATTTTCTATACTTGGTATTATCCCAAGTCCATTCCAAAGAATAAACGCAAGATATTAAAAACAAAAACAAGTTTTTTCAACATAAAATAAGAGATTAGCTCGATGTTGGTTTGATACTGTTTCAAGCATCATGAAGAACATGCATGAATGATGATCATGCGACTAGTTACACACATGTATATTCATATCATCATGCATGCATGTTTCGAAATATCACACTAACTCTTCATCTTAAAGGTTCGTTTTCTCGGGTTTCCTCAAAAAGAATAAAACCCGAGAAATTATGAAAAAAAAACAAACACTTTTCGAATCATTATGTTTAAAATCTTAACGACTTATAGTATTCCACTTGGAAAAGATAGAAAAGAAAGCAATTCATAATGCATGCCATTGGTTAAAGGAATGAGCGTAGAAATGAAAATGTATAATAATAAAGAGAAAATGGTTGCGTTCGTGCGAAACAAAGCTAACTTTAGGCACAAATAATGGAGAGAAAAAAAATTATAATGCGTAGGAAGAAAACTTTTAAGGCAATGCAATTATTAGAAAAGAAGACATATAATAGTGGGTATTTCATCATGAAGTGTAAGGCAGAAGCAATATAATGCAACAATTATGAACAATTTTAACCCTCACACACTTCTAATGAACATTTAAGCAGTTTCCATTCATTAATTGAAGTAACATGTATGGATAATACCTAAAATTATCACATTTCAATAAGTGGCTACACCTATTCTAGGCGGCTTTTTTCGATCTGTTTAAACTGTTAAGCTGAGAAGTTTTTTTTTTCTTTTTATTATTTTCGATTATTTTAAGGTTGTGGTTGCTTAGGTTGTTCGCTATATTGTGTTGGGGAAGAGTTTTTGGTTTGGTTCTGAAAATGGGAAAATAGCAACCCTTCTTCTAAGTTTTAGGTTTATGAAGTGTAATGTTTTTCATTTTTACTAGGTTTTGGGAAAGGGAGCGGTTGTTGGTTAGTGTATGTTTTATGCTTTCTTTTTTGTTACCACCCAAAAACAAAAAAACAAGCATCCGTAACGAACCAGACATGAAAGCTTGAGCCCCAGTTGTTNTCTCTCCCTAACAGATACGTTTTAAAACCATGAAGTTGACTGCAATACGTAACAAGTCAAAACGGACAATATTTACTAGCGGTAGACTTGAGGTGTTACAGTTTTCTTGTAAATTTTGGAGACCAAAACATGATAAGGATGAAAAGTTTAGAGACCCGATATGATAATATGATTTTAAACCTAAGAATTAAGTATATGTCCAATTGTTTTTTTTTTTAATTTATTTAAATTTGGCATTTTGAAAAGAAACTAATTTAAATTTATATTATATGTGGATAACTTACTTTAAACATAAATGGAACATTTTTCATTATTAAAATAGTTGTAATGTTGGTATTGAGGAAAAGTACACATTGAAGTTGATAGCACAATATTTCAATGGCAAAGGCTCCATGGTTTGTGTAATGGCAGGCAGTGGAACAAATTTGAACTTTTTATTAAATAAATCTGAATCTTTGACTTTCAATTATTTTATATTATATATACACATGTACTTAGTTAATAATTGAAGAGTCACAAAAATTTACGCATATTAAATTATTCATATATCACCATAGTAATATTATGGAGATTCGTTATTTAATATTTAGTACACATCGGACAGATAGGAAGTTCAAAAAAAAAAACCTATAAAAGACGTACGTAAATATCATCTAAGTAAGGATTTTAAGGAAGGGAATTAAGGCACTAACAATGCATAAATAAGATTAGATGCATAATTATATCATATTTAGCATCCCTAGTCCGGATCTTAGTAATTTAATGTTGTACCAATAGATTTGCAAGTGGAATTGGGAGAAAAGAGAGGGGAATCTAATGGAAGTTGGATTCCAAGTCCAAATCCACTACCAATATTCTAATAATGTTGCAAACACATGCCCAAAAGCACTAATATTTTTATATTATCATCCCCCATATGAGTTCTTGGCCAACATTAAATTAAAAAATGTATATGCTAAAAGACACTGATTCATTTGTTGGGTTTTCATTGGATTGCTCAATTGAATCAACGTCGATATTGTTATTTATCGTGGCAAAGTTGATCTTCTAAGTGTTCGATAGCTAAATGTAATGCTTCAAGCCCCATATTTGAAATTTAGACTTGATTCTTGATGGTTTCGGTATTTTTCTATATCCTATGTGGCCTAACGGCACTACCTACATGTTTTAGAGAGTAAAGACGGACCCTATAGACCAACACAAGTTTTTTCAACATAAATTGCTCTTATGATTTTCTAGGAAAATTCAACCATTTAAGATGGTTGAATAAAATATTTATAGAAAAAAAAAATCCTTTTTGACCTAAAGTTTAAGGGTAGGACATAATCAATTACATAAAATGCCCCTACTACACTTTGGACGTCCAGAAAATCAGAGAAAATGTACCCGACTTCATACAAATTTTGGATCTATATTTCAAAAAAACATAAAATGATTATCTACTAAGGGACAAGACAGGCACAGCTTTTCTTCACCACAATCAAATATTGATATTGTATATTGTATCTACTGCTTTCCTTTTTTAAAAGTAGAGAGAGATTTTCACACCCTTATAAATCTCATATCAGGGAAGAGAACGAAACATTTTATAAGGGTGTGGAACCTTTACACGCATTTTAAAAACCTTGAGGAAAAGGCTGAAAGAAAAAGCCCAAAGATGACAATATTTATTGATGGTGGACTTGGGCTATTACCAATATTTATTGATGGTAGACTTGGGCTATTACAAATTGTATCAAAGCCAGATAACGAACGATGTGTCAGCGAGGAGGCTGAACCCCAAAAGAGGGTGGACACGAGACAATGGGCCAACAAGGACATTGGGCCCTGAAGGAGGGTGGATTGGGGGTCTCACATCGATTGGAGAAAGGAACAAGTGCCAACAAGAACGCTGGGAACCAGAGGGAGGTAGATTAGATTGTGAGATCTCACATCAGTTGAGAAGGAGAACAAAGCATTCTTTATTAGGGTGTGGAAACCTCTTTCCAGCAGCGTGTTTTAAAAATCTTGAGGTAAAGCCCAAAAAAAAAAAACAATATCTACTCGCGGCGGATTTGAGCGGTTACATATAAAGAAACGGCTCATTATGCATTCATGTTAGTCCAACATCCTCAACGAGTATGTATGATATAAGTTACAACTGCATGCATATAGGTGCATAAGGATATCGAGCATCAGCAGAACGAAGATTTGTGGAGCATCTTACAGAATTTTTCGGCCTCGAACCAAATTCTTTTGGCTTCGACAGGTATAAATATGATGCCCGAGCAGCTCTAGGTCGCAAATGTCGATGTCTTGATGTAAAATTTGTGTTTGAACTTCATCTTACAGAACAAAACAATGAGCATGAATGAAAGTTGTCTAGCTAAAGAAGAGTGGTATTAGGAATATAACCTTCCCTCCTCAGATCATCAATCAACAGGTCTAGGATTTGTTGGATTTCAATCCACTCTTGATGCAGAACATCACCAGCATGAAACTCATGAAGTTGTGAATTGATATCAATCCAGCTGCAACCAGGAGTCTTAGAAACACCCTTTTGTTTCATTAACATTCTCATCCTAGCTGAGTCGTCCCATCTTCTCAAATTTGCATATAATCTCGACGATATTACGTAATTTCCAGAATTTGAAGGCTCCAATTCAAGGAGTAGCTCCATTACACGCTCGCTAATCTCGACATTCTTGCGCTTCTGACAAGCACCAAGCAATGCTCCGAGAATAACTTCATCTGGTTTTTCGGGCATCTTCTTGACAAAGTCCCAAGCTTCTTCCAAATGTCCTGCTCGTGACAAAAGGTCGACCATACACGAGTAATGCTCAATTTTCGGTACCAATCCAAATGATGAACTCATCATGTGAAAGAACCGACGTCCTTCGTCAACTAATCCTGCATGCACACAAGCAGAAAGTACTCCTACAAATGTGATGTCATTGGGGGAAGCATCTCCACCTTCATTGATCATGGATTTGAACAATGCCAAGGCTTTTTGAGCTTGACCATGGAAAGCAAGAGCAGATATCATAGCATTCCAGGAGACCTCATTTTTTCGAGGCATGATATCGAAAACTCTAAATGCATTGTCCAAGCTTCCACATTTTGCGTACATGTCAACTAATGCAGTAGAAACATAAATGTTGTCTTGCAAGCCTCTTTCCGATGCATAGATCTCGACTTGCTTCCCCAAGTCAAGGGCTCCAATGGAGGCACAGGCAGAAAGCGTTCCTACCAATGTGATTTGATCTGGAGCTGTGCTGCTTATTCTCATGTCCTGGAACAATTTAATAGCTTCCTCTGACATCCCATTCTGCGCATATCTGCATTGGTTGATTGGAGGAAAAGAAAAATGTAAGATTCCATAAACTTAAGAACAGAGAAGGACATTATTATCTAAACTAAGTACATGACTTAGTCACTAATATCTGAGCCGAGTGGGTGAATTCCTCCTCCAAGTTCTTGTGCAAATTCACTTAGTATCATACTACATAAGTTAATCATGAGCCATATCTAACATCACTAACAAAAATGGTTTTGTTGAAAGTTTTTTAATATAAGAGCCTAAATTGAAACCTTTTATACTAGAGAGAGTATAACATAAAGTATAGATTCAAAGCGAAGGTGGGTGATTGATTCACTTGCCCAGTAATCATGGCATTCCAGGTAACTTTATCTTTCTTCTTCATAGAGTCAAAAATCCTCCTTGCTGACACTAAATCGCCACATTTCCCATACATATGGATCAATGCAGAACCCATATAAGAATTCAACACCATCCGATTATCCACCACAAACTCCTCCACCCAAGTGCCAAGTTTCAAATCCCCCAGCTCTCCACAAGCCCCCAAAACACTAACTAAAGTCATCTCATTGGGATCAAACCCAGCTTGCATCATATCTCTAAACAGACCCACGGCCTCAACAGCATGCCTCATCTTCGAGTAACCCGAAATCATAGAGTTCCACGAAACCAAATCCTTCTCAGGAATTTCATCAAACACCTTCCGTGCATCACCCACTTCCCCACACCTCGCATACATCGTAATCAAAGAATGACTCACATGACCATCCTCATCCAACCCACGCTTAATCACAGAAGAATGACCCACCCGTCCATTTTCAACAGCCAAAAGATTCGAACACGCAATAAACAGAAATGGGTACGTGAGCTTATTGGGTTTCAAACCCAGAAATTTCATTCGAGAATAGAATTCAAGGGCAAGAGAAGACTTATTCCAAGTCGTCGAGAGACCACGAATCATGACATTGAAAGTGTACTCGGTGGGCTCGAGAATCTTGGAGAAGAAATCCGACGCATAAGCGAAATCTTTGAGGTCGACAACCTTGTAGAGAAACGAATTGGGTTTGTGAATTGAGTTCGTGAGCATCTGGTTGTGGATTTGCTTCAATTGTTTGATGCTTACACATTGTTGCAAGAAAGTGACAAGCTTTTCGGAAAGAGCTTGACGATTGGGATTTGGTTTTGAATGTGTTTTGTCGAAGTTGAGATAGCGGGAAATGAGATGTGGAGAAGATTTTATTCTCAGCATTCCTTTTGAGCTTTAAAACGAGAGGAGGAAATTGGAATTATATAACAGAAATTGACTCTTGAAAATTTGGGCCTTCCTTATTTGAGGCCCAATGGGCCTGTTGCGATCTTTTAAGGCCCAACTTTCACAAATATTTTTAAATATTCATCAAACACAAGAGTCTGTCTCAGGTTAGATAACGGTGTCTATTGAAAAGGTGATATAATGATGATGATATTTTTTATTTTTCAATGTTACGAGATGATTAATCCGTTTTTCATTCGTGATTGCAAGCATATAAATATTCCCGTTCATGACAAATTTTAATATAAAATACATATAATAATGATCTTATACACTTTTTATTTTTAAAAAAATTCTCAATCCAACGATATTTCTCGCCACAAAATCCTTAAAATAAAGTGAAAATAAATAAATAGTTTACTAATGCTAGCAAACAAATTTCGAGCTCAACAGTAGTATTTGACAGTGTGACATCACTGTAATATCCTAAGAATAAAATATGTGAATATTACCAAACATTAATGTCGTTTGTCTTATTATATATATAGGATAAGATAAATATGCGTGGAAAAGTTAACATTGAATTATAAGATTGATTTCGCATTTTCAAATATTTAATTTGAATAATATATATGTCGCTTTTAATTGCTAATTATCTCTAAAACATCTTCGATCAAGACAAATATTCATCTATAATCGAAATTTGCTGCATGAACTTTACTGAACTAAAAAATTAATGAAATTGTCACTTCATATAATGAGCACTATAAGTCATTAAATTGACCGTTAAATCTTTGTTATATTATATAGAATCATTTTACAAACGTCAGAGATTAAAGGGTATATAATATCATATTGCATTGGTTGATCTACAATTTTTTTTTTTTTAATAATTTCACCCCAAAATTTCTATGGTAAAAAGTATTTTTTTTTTAAATGAAAAAAAATAGGATTTTGCTAACTTGAGCGGCAAGATTTAGCAATTAAAAATATTTAAGATTTAAATAATTAATGATGACGATAATTTTTGGACGTCTTCCTATTTTATTTTAAATTTTATTCAATTAACACAAAGAAATTAATTTTTAAAAAATTCAATTCATAAAGCGAGGGAGAGGTGGGAGTTTGGTGACCAACTTGTTCCAAATCTATTATTTTCAAAAGTTATTTTTTAAAAATAAAAATGGTATAAATTAATTAGACCCTACTATCAAACGTCAATCATGACTATATTTTATTTCTTAGTAATCATATATCGTAATATTTTTTAATAATGCAAATGTTCTAAACATTTTAAATAGATAATCAAATTTTAATATAAATATAAATAACCAACGTGCATACCTCAATTTACATATATCAATTAAACTACGAAAATTCATTTTGAATAGGGTGAAAAATCTCTGTTTAAATATAAAATTGGGAATGGTCCGTGAACTAAACGGGGCCGAAGACATGGATTATATTCTTTGTTCCTATTGTCCCCGCTTCTAACCTCACCTAAATTTCACTTTATTGCACTCACTTTTTACATATTAATATAAATATATCTATATTATATTAAAACTAAGGTATAAATATTTTTTTTTTGTCGATAAAATTGAAATATTATTGAAATTTTTATGATATTTTATATTTTTCAAATATAAATTATATTAAAAATAAAAATTATTCATTACAAAAATTTTTGGTCTCGATCCTTTAAAAAAATAAATGAATTTTTTTATTTTTTTTTATTTTGCTCGAATGCAAACTAAAATAAGAGTCTGGGCGGAGGATAGAAAGGCTTCCTCGTCCCTGCCCCGAATATCTCTAACTCAATTGCATAAATATATGTATCATAGATCAATACATGAGTCTGAATCCGGATAGAGTTAAAAATAAATAAATAAATAAAAAGAGGATAATAAACTATTAATATTTATACAAAATTGTGGTTTGACCGTAAATATAGAATATAAATAATAGTTTTATAATGGTATGAAAAGAAAAGGAAAACAAAAGGATTTAATTAAAGATCCATAAAAAGCCCTTCCAAATTATAATTAGCATGAAAGGACAAAACCGTAAATTCAAATTTTTAATTAAAAAAAACCGAAAATAAATTGATTATCATAGCTTTGACCAAAGTGTAGCACCTTTGACCAAACAAATTGTACACAAAAATCATATACATTTGATATAAACGGTTTAAAGCAATTATAATGATAAATTTCTATTTATTTTGGGAAAAATAATTTATTTTATGGAATAGTTATTCAAAAAAAGTTAGATAATAGGATTAAAAATTAAATTAATTATTGATAAAATAATAAGAACTAATTTGTAAGGAAAATGTTATTATATTTTAAAATTCTCATTTACATGGAAATTATAAATTAAAAAAAATTATTATAAATTTTCCAGAGGGGCATATTCGATATTTAAGAATGAAATAGGGGCATTTTTCTATTTACGAAAATCGATAAGGATGAGGGCTCCTCTTTTTGTGTGGGACCGGATTTTATTTCTTTTTACTTTTTCTGTCTTCACTTTATTTTGCTTTTTTCTTTTTTATAATTCTTCTTAATAATAATTATTCCCCTTGGATCTCTCGCCGTACACGTGTCCTGATTAGAATCGGACAGATGGGTGTTGTTTGACCTGGCCAATCGCAGTGCCCATCACCATTTGAACTGATCTGACGGCTCAGGATCACTTCCGACTGTAACTGGCACCACCCCCGTTCCCTCAGACATCGTACATAATCTTAGCTGATTTGTTATGTCGTCAGCAATAATGTCACACAAAATTAAAAATATTACTATTTTATTCTTAAAATATATTACCTATCTATCTATATATATAATTGTTGGAAGTGGAAATAGCATGAACATTAATTATTGAATTATTTGCTACATTATGTTAACTCAATCACGCCCATGTCTCGGTTGATGGCATACCGTACCATATTTTGTCGAACACTCACAAAAGTCGTGATCTTCCGCTATGTTGGACCCTCTTTAAGAAGTAAAATGGTGGGTCTCTTCGAAATTAATAATGTAATGACCTATACCTAGGATTCGGAATTCAGATTTTGCACCTGATAACCCCCGATATTCCTCTGCGACATTGTCACATTACCAACTTTTCGCTTCTTAAAAATGAAGACAATTCTGATATACTAACACGAGTCTGTCCTAATTCACATGTATCTTAAAAAAAAATCAAGAGGTCACCCAATACAGAATTACTCAAGGCAAAACACATTTAGCTACAAAGTTACTATGATTGAGTCTTAAAAAAGGAAGGTTTTTTTTTTTTGGTATAGGTAGTAACTTTCTATTGCATTTTTTATTTGTCAATTTCTAACCGAATGCCCTAAGTTAGTCTTAACGAAGAAAATTCTAGCTTAAAACAAAGGAAACTTATATATATTGACCTTAAAAACCAAACTAAATTTGTTGAACCAAATCGATCTTGTTGAACTAGATCGAACTAAGTCATGTCAGCCTAACTAAACCAATCCAACCTTCAACACAATGCGTGTAAACCATATGTAAAATCCTAGTGCCTCTTGTGATATGAAATCAGGTGTCTTAATCATGCAACAAAAACTTCACTGTGGATGAAAAGATTGTATTATCAATTTTAGAATCTTATTTTAAAGATTTTGTTAGTGATAATTATGGTATTGATGAGCATGTAAGTTACAATCCTTCAATTGATCATGAGTTACCTTAAGTCTATTTTCAAGGCTACAAAAACTCATTCATATAGTTGCTCTAGCGGGAAGATTTTGGATATTATAATGAAAGTTGCATATTATGAAGCCATAAGTTTGTTCCTATACATTTCTTGTGTTTAGATTTGCATGCTAGAGTCATTCAAGTAGCCTCAACAGGACGCAACGTGTAACTTGATCCCCCGCAAAGAATGCTACTCAAACTACGATGTTGAGTGCCCTAGCTATGGAGAACCAACGCCAGCCAGACATCGTTAATGGTAATGAGAGTTCAAGAATGGCGATAGGAGTTCGGGGTTCAATGGAAATTTAGAAATTTAAGAATGGCAATGGGAGTTCAAGCTTTCAACAGGGGTAATGAGAATTCCGGAGTTCAAATGTTTTATCCTCACTCATATGCATCCTAGGAAAATTTTCAAGAGATCAACTAACATCGAATTGCTTCACGAAAACACGTTTACTTATGAAGTTCCTATTATTGAGCCATAAAACAGGAAGGTGTTTTTTGTAGTTATAGGTAGTGACGTTCAAGTATTTCTTAGTCATTCTATCTTAAGGATCGTTTTCACTAGGATGTGGTCTTGGTTTATTCATGTACCCCTCCTTTCCTCTGTTGTCATAAATAATTGTCGAAAGACTTTCAAGGAGCCTTGTTCAACAGATGCACTACAAGTATTCTTTCACAAATTTCAAAGAGCCTTCTACTTGTAATAACAAACTTGAGCATGACAACGAGAGTTCGAGAGTTCAAGAATGGCAACGGGAGGCTGGGAGTTCATGAATGGCAACAGGAGGTCGAGAGTTCAAGAATGGCAATGGGAGGCCGGGAGTTCAAGAATGGCAACGAGAGTTCAGGAGTTCAAGAATGGGAACGGAAGTTCAGGAGTTCAAGACTTGCAACGGGAGTTCAAGAATGGCAACGGGAGGTCAGGAGTTTAAGAATGGAAACGGAAGTTCAGGCGTTTAAGACTTGCAACGGAAGGTCGGAAGTTCAAGAATGGCAACGAGAGTTCGGGAGTTCAAAAATGACAACGGGAGTTCGAGAGTTAAAAAATGGCGACGGGAGTTTGAAGTTCAAGAATGGTAATAGGATTTTGGAGTTCAAGAATGGCAACGAAAGGTTGGGAGTTCAAGAATGGAATAGAGAGTTCGAGAGTTCAAGAATGGCAACGGGAGTTCGGGAGTTTAAGAATGGCAACAGGAGTTTGGAGTTCAAGAATGATAACGAGATTTCATAAGTTCAAGAATGGCAACGGGAGTTCGGGATTTCAAGAACGGCAATGAAAGGTCGGGAGTTCAAGAATGCAACGGGAGTTCGTGAGTTCAAAAATTGCAACGGGAGTTCAAGAATGGCAATGGGAGTTTGGAGTTCACAGGAGTTTCGGAGTTCAAGAATGGCAACAGGAGTTTGGAGTTCAAGAATTGCAAAGGGAGGTCGGGAGTTCAAGAATGGCAATGGGAATGGCAACAGGAGTTCGGGAGTTAAAGAATAGCAACGGTAGTTTGGAGTTCAAGAATTGCAATGGGAGTTCGAGAGTTCAAAAATTTCAACGGAAGGTTGGGAAATTGCAAGGGGAGTTCGGGAGTTCAAAAGTTTCAACGGAAGGTTAGGAGTTCAAGAATGGCAACCGGAGTTTGGAGTGGAAGTTTAGGAGTTGAAGAAATGGTAGAATACAAATTACAAACTAAATCCTAAAAATAAGAGAAAATATTATGCGGAACCAAATTCTAAAAATAAGATCAACCCTTATATAAAATATATTTAGATACTCTCATCGAGGAGTGTGTAGGTCAATAACACTCAACTTGTCTTTATCAGACGAGTTCTCTTTAATCTTGATCATCAAGGTAATCTTTTCCAAAAAAAATTCCTTTAGTTAATTTCTTATCGTTTTAGTAGTTCTCTAATAATTTAGATCTAGAGATCTCTTAACAAAGTTTTTAGATCAAAATCCAAGAGTTCCATAACATCTTGCATTCAACATACGTTCCTCTAGTGACGTTAAATTCACCTTTCTCTCGCTTGCACGTGTTACTGGCAATGGCAACCACTAGGCTAAGCAATGTGTGACAACGATACTCTATAGTAGCCTACACACAATAACTACGAAAAGTACGACTACAATGCAGCCTCCCAAGTAGAATTGAAACCCTATCCAACCTAATATAATATATATCAATGAGATCGAGCATACTATCAATCAAATCTCGATGCTATTGAAATTAATTTGAACTTAGAGACAAATATGCACAAAGATAAGAATATTAAAGAGAATAATTTTCTATTTTCCCATCATTCAACTTGAAATAAACTAAAAATGAATGATAACTTACAAAATATTCGTAAATTGACTAAAAGAATTTCAATTCACTGTATAATCTAAAATATATTTACGATCACAACCCAACAGGAAATAAGTCTATATTAATTGAGTCACAAACCAATCCGAGTTTTTCGCGAATTGTTCCATTGTTTGAACCACCAAAGAATACGCATCTTATTGGTATAAATAACGACTCACAATTCTTTAAAGTCTTTCTTAATTATCCTATTTTTATTATCACTCTCGTGTAGTCTCGATTCATTCATATACCTCTTGAATATAAAATTATTTAAATTTTTATTAAACAAGGATTGGAATTTGGAATATATTCACTAAGATAAAGAATGACGTCATAAAAACAAAAATCTCTTGTTTTTTTTTTCCCCACTTTCGGTTATGATGAGCATATTCCTTTTCCAATTTCAAATTAAAATTGAGAATTTGCATTTCCACTCACTCAATAATATATTTTTATTAAAAAAAAATTATAAGAAAAAGACTGAGCTTTTGACATTCTTTTTTTTTTTTTTTTTAACATAATTCCAAAATTAAATAATTTGGAAAATTTTGGAGAAATAAAAGAGATTTAAATCAAAATTCCCATTAATGTAAAAATAAAATTATTTTATTTATCTAATTTCAAAAGCACTATCAACTACATAATTTTCTTTTTTCAAAATAAATTCAAGTATTTCAATTTAAAATCGAAAAATAATATTTAATACTAAAAAAAATTATGAAAATAAAATTATAAAATTGATATAAACTGAAGTATTAAGTTATTAAAAAAAATTATGTAGATTGAAATTATATTAAATTAGTATTATTAGAATAATATATTTTGGTCTAAATATTTTAAAATGGACTTAAAAATTTAATAACCAATTTAATGCCACGTGGGAATGGCATTATTGAAATAAAAGGGAGAAAGAAGGGTAGTATTGGAGGGCTCATATTCTCTCCTTTATTTCTCTCTTCTACCTGAGTTTTGTTTAATGAGCTAGTTCGACGTGAATGAATCGTTTTGTTTGTGTTCTTCCGTGATTTTCTTCTTCTCCATTCTGGGTTTTTTGACCGTTGATTTTCTTCTAAAACCCCCATTTCTCTCTTTACCTTCATGATCGTCTCTGTCAGTGGCAGTGTGTGATCAAGCATTCTTACACTATTCTCTGTTACTTCCCGCCGGCCGTGATTCATTCATCCCACCAGGTACTTCAATGATTTTGTGTTTTTTTTCTCTAATTCTTCTTCTGGGTTTCCATTGTTTTCTGTGAATATATTAAGATCGATGAAGTATTTGTTGTTGAACTATGAATTCTTAGGGATTTTGTGCCTTTTATCATCATTTGTTCTTCTGGGTTGCTATTGTTTTCTGTTGAAATCATAACATTGCTCCAGTATTTGTTCTTGAACTATGAATTCTTAGGGATTTTGTGCTTTTTCTCATCATTTGTTCCTCTGGGTTGTCATAGTTTTCCGTGGGGATAACGATATTTCTTCTGTGTTGCTTGATGAACTGTAATCTTTCAGGGATCATGTGATTTTATCTCAACATTTCCTTCTAGGTTGCTTTAACATTGCTGAAATATTTGTTGTTGAACTGTAAATTTTCAGGGATTAAGTGTTTTTTCCTGTTCTGGATTGCTATGTTTTCTGTGGGGATCACAATTTTGGAAGGATTATGTGCTTTTTCTCTACATTTCCTCTTCTGGGTTGCTATTGTTTTCTTGAGGAAATAGGAACAACATGGTTTCTATATTTCTTGTGAAACTATAAATTTTTGTTCACTCTCTCGCTCTCTTCTCCTTCTCAATGAATGCCTCAGACCACTTTGTAGAGAGAGAGAGAGAGAGAGAGAGAGAAACAGAGAGGGGTTTATTTGTAATTTGATATTTGATCGGTTTCTCCATGTGAAGTCTGCAAATGGGTCCTTTACTTTGAGCCCTTTATCTTCTTTTCTTGTGTTTTGCTAAGCTCGAAATATGACAGTCATCATTCTTCATTCTGCCTGTTTTTGACTTTCTTTTCATTATTTTGTAATTTTATATTGCTATCCTTTTGTTTTTTGGTTCATAATATAATATATCTCATCAGTTTCCTTTTGAATTTCGAACTGGCAAGTTAAGGATTAGAGGTTCCTGTTGTTTCAGCTGAAATCTTTGACAACTCTTCAATGGAATCTTTTGTTCTTTTTTTGTGTTCTTTAACTTCTAAATCAAGAAAAGCATTAATCCTCTAAACCCTCCTCTCTGTATACTCAAATATGTTGTAGAATCCTCCATCTCTGTTGGTTTTGATTTGAAATAGGATCTTGATTCCCTGTTGTTCTTCCTGGTTCTTGTTCTGTGTGTGAATTTGGCATTGCTTTTGCCTGAACAGCCCAGAGAAACCTTATGAATCTGGCAAGAAACACACAGCAATATCCTTGTGATTTTGGTTTCGATTCGAGCTTGACGAATTCGTAGTGTACGAAAAGTTTGAAGAAAGGGTAGAAATTGAGATATGGGATGTTCCATGTCAAAGCTGGAAGATGAAGAGGCAGTTAAACTTTGTAAAGATCGGAAGAGTTTTATCAAACAAGCTGTTGAGCAGAGGAGATTATTTGCTTGTGGACATCTAGCCTACATTCAGTCATTGAAACGAGTATCTGCCGCTCTTCGTGAGTATGTCGATGGATACGAGCCTCGTGAGCAGTTGTTAGATTCATTCATTACACCTCCTTACACATCTGTAAAGAAAACAAGTCCTGGTTTTATATCCATAACGCCGAATTCGTTCTCGACGCTTCCTATCGAATCTAAACCGAATAGAGTGGTGAGAGTAAATTACCTTAGATCAGGAGGGAATGGGGCAGTTTCTGTAGAAGAGAGACCTCAATCACCTGAAACTGTGAGAGTTCAATCTTATTCACCAATGAATCAGTATGGATTTGATGGCTTCTTCCCAATGCAATCCTCACCAATGAATTCCTCATTCTTCTCTTATTCTCCTAACAACAGACCAAATATCCCTCCCCCATCACCCGAACATTCGCAATGGGACTTTTTCTGGAACCCGTTTTCGTCTTTGGATAACTATGGCTACCCCTCGAACATTGGTCTCAATCATATGGCAATCGACGATGAGATACGAGGGCTAAGACAAGTTAGAGAAGAAGAAGGGATTCCTGAACTGGAAGAAGATGAAACCGAGCAGGAAGACAATAGCAATAGAGTAAACGTCACTGAAGAAAGAACACGAGGGAGCCAAAGTTGTTGTAGAGAGGAAGTTGTTGTTGAGGACGTGGATGAGGACGAAGAAGACGAGGATGACGATGAGGACGAGGATGAGGACGAGGAGGAAACAAACAATGGAAGTGAGATGGATCTTGAACCGGAAGGGAAGATTGATGTATCAAGGCTCCAGAATGCTGGACCTATTGCAAGTACAAGCCAAGAATCGGGGGTAGCCGATCCCGAATCCAAGGAAGAAACACCGGGTTTTACTGTTTATGTGAACCGAAAACCGACGAGCATGGCAGAGGTAATCAAAGAACTGGAAGCTCAGTTTATAGCAGTTTGCAATTCAGCAAATGAGGTCTCAGCACTTTTAGAGGCTAGAAAAGCTCCATATATGGCCACTTCAAATGAACCTTCAGGTTGGATACATAAACACTTCAATCTAATTCCCTCAAGTCATTTGACCATAATCCAATTCATGAAGTCTTATTTCTCCTTGCAGCAATGAAAATGTTGAACCCAGTAGCTCTATTCCGCTCGACTTCATCTCGTTCTTCCTCATCGAGATTTCTAATCAGCTCTTCAGCAACTAAGGACGAAAGTGCTTACGAGAGCAATGGCAACGTATCGGAAGAATCCAGCTCATTTTCACACAGTCATCAATCGACATTGGATCGATTATATGCTTGGGAGAAAAAGCTCTACCAGGAAGTGAGGGTGTGTAGCTCAAATCCTCTCCTGACTTCTAATTTCTACTTTCATTGAATCCCGTGGATGTTTCTGTTCTTCCATCATGATACGCTGACGATTGTTTGGCTTCGACACGAGTTGATCTTTATAGTTTCCTTCTTATTAAACAGTCTGGAGAAAAGATTCGAATCGCGTACGAGAAGAAATGTAATCAACTCAGGAACCAAGATGTAAAAGGCGACGATCCATCTTCAGTGGAAAAAACAAGATCTGCCATGAGAGGTCTCCATACTCAGATAAAGGTTTCGATTCACTCAGTTGAAGCTGTGGCGAAAAGAATCGAAACTTTAAGAGATGAAGAGTTGCAGCCTCAACTTCTAGAATTGGTTCAAGGGTAAGTCTCCATTGTTGGACATCTCTATAGTTATATTGAGATAATCAACGACCATACTTCTTATGATTACACAGGTTAGCAAGGATGTGGAAAGTAATGGCAAAATGCCATCAATTACAGAAGCGAGCTTTAGATGAAGCAAAGCTTCTACTCGCCGGTATACCGTCGAAGTCAGACAGTAGAAAGCTCTCTTCAGCTCCGGTCATTGAGCCAACTTGGTTAGCGCGTGCATCAGCCAATCTCGAGATAGAGCTCAGGAACTGGCGAAGCTGTTTCGAGTCATGGATCACTTCTCAGCGATCCTATGTGCACGCAATAACTGGATGGCTCCTCCGGTGTGTAAATTCGGATTCCTCCGACACTACGAAGCCTCCATTTTCACCTCGTAGATCGAATGCATCTGCACTTCCAATATTTGGACTTTGCATCCAATGGAAGAGGTTCTTGGATGATGTTCAAGAGAAAGCAGTGCTAGACGGGCTCGACTTCTTTGCTGCTGGAATGGGATCGCTCCACGCACAACAACAGCAAAGAGACGACCCTCACCGCGTTCGAGTCGGGTCTAAGAGATTCGAAGAATCAGGCGGGAACATGGAGATGATAGAGTTTGGGAAGGTTGAAGAGGTGATGAGTGGAGAAAAAATGGCGGAAGTAGCCATAAGGGTGCTGTGTGCTGGGCTGTCATTTGCTATGAGCTCACTGACTGAATTTGCTATCAGTTCTGCGGATGGATATAGTGATCTTCTTAAGAAAATGCCAAAAGGAGACAGCAGCCAAATGGCACAATAGGCTCATCAAGTAGGATTGGAATGTAATTACAAATGCTTTATTTGTAGCTTAGTATTCTTTATTTGGCTTCATAGTTTAAATCTAACTTAGCTTCATGTAATTTTTGCTACTCCCTCTCTTATTTTTTTTAGGGTGCGAGTTAGTTTGATCTTTGTCAAAGTTGATATCAATAAAAATCGAGTTAGTTGTATAGATATGTTCAAATGAAGGTGATCAACTATTTTTTGGTGAAAAAAATTATGCTTTCGACAGTTGAAATTGGTCAAAATTTGAATTTTGTAACATGTTAGTCACTCATTTTTCAAATCCGTTATTTAAACCATCAGGAAATTGTGTTTGATAGCATTGTCACATCACCTTCCAAAATGCTATCAAACTCAAGCTCTAAAGATCCAAAAATGCTATCAAATTCAAGCTCTAAAGATTCTAAAGATGCAATTCTAAAGATCCAAAAATGCTATCGAGTCCAAAAATGCTATCAAACTCAAAAGATCCAAAAATGCTATCGCTAAATAATGACTTAGTGATGAAGATCACAAATATTATTTCATAAGCTTTTATATTATAGCTCACTTGCATTTCCATTTGTAACTTCCATTTGTAACTTCTCTAATTAATACTGAACCAAAGGCTAAACCATAAAAATAGGTATGTCTTCATGATGTTAACGATGATTGAAATCTCTCAGTAACTAATTAAGAAGATCATTGATATATAAGGGACACTATCTCCATAAGTACGAGGTTTTTTAGCAAAACAAAGAGAGTTTATACTCAAAATAAACAATATCATACAATAGTAGAGGTATATTGTTCATATCTCTGCTTTCAAAGTCACGAGCTATGTTGATAGGAGCTATGTCGATAGAATTCTAAACGGACATGATAGAAAAGTAGATAATTTACTTGTGGTTTATGAGAGTTCCTTATATTACTCGAGTTTGGATATTAATCTATAAACAAGGGTAATATATCTTATCATAGCATAAAATCTGAACCCTAAAACCATTTTAAAACCTCAACCTATTCTTGAAAAGGCACCACCATTCAAGTCAAATAATAGATGTGCTACAACCAACCACACCAAATTGGTATTCCTTTTGAAAAACAATGCCCAAAAGAACACCCCAACCATTTGACAAAGGTCAGTAACAAAATTTTACGTCCTTAACAAGAACAGCAATTGAACTTGCAAAATTCAACTAAATGCATAGCCATAATTTGCTGAATATAAAAGTTGAATGCTAAAGATTCTGAGTTTGATAAACAATAACGAGTAATTATACCAATTAATCAAAAAGTGAAAAGCCAAGGTCGTCGTCATCACTCTCCTCCTTCACCTCTTCCTTCTTCTCAGCTGGGGCTTCTGCAGCAGCTGGTGCATCTCCTCCAGCAGGGGCGGCTGCAGCTCCTCCACCGCCAATGAAACCGCCACCACTACTGCCGCCAATGATCACCTGAAATGCTAATGTTTAAACAAGGCATGCACAACGAGTAACAACAGGCAAGCAGGGAGGAAGCTACTTGAGATATTGAAGAGATATCATAAATCATAAATACTCTCAAACCAACTTCTTCCAAATACCTCTGCAAATTCAGACAACCTCTAACAAGGAATTACACAAATATATATTTTTATAAATCCATGTTTATCCAGAAAATGTAAAATTCAATGAGAGAATGCAGATAAGTTATACTAATCAAGGAACTCACCAATGAACATACTAAAAATATAATAACCAACATTGCTTTAGTTCATTATAAAACCATATATTTGGAAAATTCCCTCAATTAATAGTTGCTTAATCGATCATGTACCCATAAACACATAATCGCAATTGTTAAACGCCAACCTATAGATCAAATAGACCAAAAAAAGGATCGACCCTCATCGCACAGGAAAGGTAAAAGATAACTATTCATATTGACAAAAACATTAGTAACCAGATTAAACAATCAAATAAACATTGATTACATTTAGAAGGGGAGCATTTTTTGAACATTAGATCGAGAACAATGAGTAATAAAATCAGAAGTATTCGAAGAATCCACAAGACAAACTGGAATAGAGGAGAGAACAATGAATACCTGGAAAACGGCGGAGGTGGGAGTGACATAAGAGAAAGAGGACTGAACACCACCGGAGCAATCGACGGAGAGAACATTCTGAACGAGCGTCCTCTGGAGATCGTAGGTGGAATCGGCAGAGCCTTCAAGGTCACCCGAATACTGATTGGCAGTCCACTTGCCACCGGAGCTCCGACAGATGAAGGTGAAAACTCCCATTGTTTGATCTTCGAACTGGGATTCTGCTTGAAGCGAATTACGAAGAATAAAAACGAGAGCGTTGGAGTGGACGGCTCTTCAGTGGATTGTGTTTGGTTTTTATGTCGAGAGACGAAACCCTAGCGAGAGAGGAAAACGAGGGTTTGGCTTCGTCAAATGACGGATTTACCCTCACAATTTCATCATTGATTTGATTGAACTCTTAAACCCTTTTGGGAAATAAAACTTTTATTATTTTTTTTAGCATAATTAAAAAAAACAAAATGTTGAAATCTCGTATCTAAAATTTTCAAATTTTAAATTACTTTTTGTTATTTATTAGATAAATTTTTTTAAACATATTGTTAATTTGACCTTTATAATTTATAATTTTTCTTTTAATATATATTTTGGTCATTAATTTTTTTTTATTTTAATATTACGACACACGTAATAAATATGTTTATTTAACATGCTGAGATTCACACAGATTTGAGATAGAGATTATATTCTCTGTCTTTGTCTCCATTACTGCCCATTTCACACGATCTCACTTTATATATATAACTGTTGAAAATTATATTGTAATATTAAATTTTAATTTTTTTTTATAGAATTTTAATTTTTTTTGTCACGATGTAATAATTTTTTAATTTAGAGATAGAAAATAAATATGGTTCAAATTCAACGTATCTAATGATTATTTAAATATTTTTTAATTTTAATTATTAAAGGAGAATTATATTTTAATAGTGAGAAAATAAAATAAAAGGTCTAAAATTGAGATTTTGGGTTTTAATTATGAATGTAAATAATAATGGATAAAATATAAGTCAACTACAAATAATTATTATAAATATGTTTTAATTACTCTCACAGTAGGCCATTAATCATGGCACTTTAGCCCAATTTTATATTTTTTGAGTTATTTTGGATCAATTTTAAAAAATTATGTTAAATTAATTTATTCAATATATTCAACGATCGATATTGTGGAACGTTATAGGTGGAATAAAACCGAACAAGATTACTATCGACTAAGGAAAGTTAGTAACATTGGCTGAAGCCAACACTGTAAGTGAACTTACTGTTGGAACGCCTATGAGCTAGATTGGATGAACCGAAAGAAGTATGAATATCATTTAGTGAATTTATGCGACGCATGTTGTTTGCTTTTGTAACAACCTACGCCTACCGCTAGCAGATATTGTCCTCTTTGGGGTTTCCCTTTCTGACTTCCCCTTAAGGCTTTAAAACGCGCTAAGGGAAGGTTTCTACACCCTTGTGGTTTGTTCTCCCCTAATCAATGTGGGACATCACAACTATATTGCTATGGTTACGTTTATGTCTTATGAAATACCATGATACATCGTACATTACAAGCATGTATGAAAGATTATGAACATGTAAGCATGTCTCGTTGGGAATTCGTATCATGAAATGTCTGGAAGTATTATGAACATCATTACATTGTACCATGATTTTAAATACAAGATATCGTGTATGTTGTATGTCACAAACATGAAATACTTACCTAATATGCTACACAAGGACATGTACATCACGATATTATACTCCTTTTTTTTTTTCTATTAGTTTTTGGTAGTGTTAATGTACGCTAGCCCTTAGTCAGGTCTATATTGTACTTATACGAGCACATTTAGTAGGTTCATTTCGTTTATTACTTAAATTATTGAATATATAAACAAGATAATAACGTCTCAAATTAGCTTATTTAAAAGAATTAGACTTTTTTCTTAAATCAATCTATAATTTTATAATTATAGGTTCATATTAATATTAAAAATTATAATTGGCTTAATATTAATGGCATGTTTAATTATTTATTTTTTTGAATTGAACAATGGCACAAATGGGAGTCGAAGTATCAAATTTCAACAATCAAGTTCTTTCTTATTTGTGCCAGGTGGGTGAAAGTCGTACGTCGAGAGAATGATCATGAGTTTATAATAAAAGAATACTATCTTTGTGACGCCTTTTGTGGAATCCCAAAGCAAAGCTACAAAAGCTTATACTCAAATCTGGAACAAAGTATTGTGAGCCTCAAAGACATAGTAAAAAATGAACCAAATCGACTCCAAAAGAAAAAGGAGTCGAACTTCGATTACCAAATTGAACCAAAAAAGAAAGCGACTTTGGACTTTAAATTGAATTACACAAAAAGGTTGTCTAAAATTGATCCAAAAACAATGGAAACAAGTTGTTGTTGGCCGAAAGTTTCTGAATGATTGATTTGAAGAATGTTTTTGGATTAAATTTCTTTGAAGAATCAATCTATCTGTCACATACTGAAACCCCAAAAACAAAAGAAGAAGAAATTCAATTTAATTGATTGATTATTAAGATTCCAGTTCATTTGTGCTTGCGTGGGTTCGTTCTTGTGTTGGGGTTAGTGATTAGCACGCCTTGCCCTTCATCATTCTCTTCTCTCTCTCACTACAAAATACAAATACTTCTTTGGGTTTCTCTCTCTCTACATTTCTACTCCCTTTTCTCTCTTCTTCACCTCTAACACTTTACTCTCTCTCTCTCTCTTGTGCGCTGTGGAATTGGAAAACACTATTGTTTGTATGATTCTGATCCTTGGTGGATCTGGGTGCTTCTCCGCTTCAATTTTCAATACCTGATTGTCTTCATCGGCCTTGGGTACTCGCAACTTTCTGCCGTTTAATCCTTTTTCTTTGTTTGGTTTTGAATTCCGCTTGCTTAGCTAGTTTCTGAAACAGGGTTGTTCTTCGTTTTTATTAGGGATTCTTGTTTGAGGCGTTGTTATTGGAAATTTGTGAAGCTGCTGATTTCTGTTCTTTGTTTTGGTTTGAATCGTTTTTGATATAATCGAGTAATGGGTCTTCTGGGATTGGTGATTATGAACATGTTCTATGGCCTCCTGGTTTAGCCGAGTTTTGTTGAAAAACTAGATTTGATTCGATTCATTCGTAGAAGTTTGTATTGTTGTAGTTAGTTCATAATTTCTCTATCAAGGGAGGGTTTAAGCTGTTTACTGATATACATACATTTATAGGATTGTTCTTCTGTTTGTTTGATGTTCTAATTCACCAAGTGGACTTATAGATGATTCTTCCCATAACTCGAGTGTTGCGCTTGTCTTTGATTTTACGTACAGTTCTCCTGTAGCTGATTTTGCCACCCGTTCTAGTAACGAAAACCCTCCTACTGCAACGCTGTGTCCGTAGGACTATTCGCGAGGTGAGCTTCTCTACCCGTTTATTTGTTTTCAAGCTAAAGTCAAGATATGTAATACATTCGAATCTTTTGTCCTGGATTTCTTGAACTCGGTAAAGCTTACTAGTGAATCATATAAAGACAATTGCTATTTAGTATAGCGATTTGGGCAAGTATTTTACGATTAAGAAGTGACTTGCCACTTGTACAGATTGTGTATGAATCTACTATAACTGTAGTCTACCTTATTATAGCGAGTTACTGCATTTATTCGAGTGATCCAGAATTGTCGAAAATTTCCTTTTTACCTACCTCTATCCCGATAACCTGAAGCCAAAGCTCTTATTTTCTGTTGAGTAATAGTTCGAGTAAGTCTTGAATGAGCCCCTCAAAAGCTTGATGCAAATAAACGAATCTACGTTGTATGTTGATTTGTTCTTATTTTCTGCGTAAAGGGTCTGTCCGAAATGACTTTCTAAGTGCCTAAAAACGCTTTCTTAGACACTAGAACATCATTCCAGTCTCGAGATCAATCTTCTTCATTTCGTAGTTACTTGTTTTGTTCTTCAGGTTGGAAGTGCTGTATTTCTACAGAGGAGTGGTAAACAATATAGAACTAGAGGTGCAAGAACAATATGGCTGTCTCCATGAGAGATTTGGACCCAGCCTTCCAAGGGGCAGGTCAAAAGGCGTATCCTTTATGCATAAGATTTTGAAATTTTCTGGTTTGATATCCATTTTGTGTACAAAACATCCGATCAACCTTATTCCCATGAAACTAATGAGTTCATATTTTGTTCCTTGACACTTAAAAGTGGGCTTGAAATATGGCGGATTGAAAATTTTAATCCTGTTCCTGTTCCAAAGGCTTCTTATGGAAAGTTCTTTACTGGTGACTCCTATATCATTCTCAAGGTAAAGGATTCATTTTAATTCCCTAAATTGCAACATATACATACATATATGCATATTTTCTCCCTTAAGAAGCACTATATGTATCTAAGTATTGGAATTATTTGTGACACAGATAAGGTTATATGCTCAACTTGTGGAAAGTGGCTATCTTTTGGTTTAGAATGATTAGACATGAAACGATAGATGAATTTGGGTTCATGGGTTGTGCATGAAATGGGGAGATCCTACGTCGGTTGGAGAGGGGAATGAAATATTCCTTATATGGGTGTAGACACCTCTCCCTAGTAGACGTGTTTTAAAACCGTGAGGTTGACGGCAATACATAACATGTCAAAGTGAACAATAGTGGTGGACTTCTGTTACAAATGGTTTCAGAGCCAGACACTGAGCGGTGTGCCAAGCTGGCCCCCAAAGGGGTGGATTGTGAGATCCTACATTGGTTGGAGAGGGGAACAAATCATCCCTTATAAGGATATGAAAACCTCTCCCCAGTAGACGCGTTTTAAAATTGTAAGGCTGGCGACGATACGTAACAAGTCAAAGCGGACAATATCTACTAGCGGTGGACTTGAATTGTTGCACGTATAAAGTGTCTCGTTGTAATTTATAAACCATTTATTAGAGGAGTTGAAAAGTAATGACTATGAAACCAAAATGAAATTCAACATTTAATACAAACTTTGGAGTGGGTTATTTATTATATGGTTTAGTTGGAGTGGGTTATTTATTATATGGTTTAGTTAGATGCTTTAGGGTTTATCTTTTCATTGAGTTCAACAAATGGGGTGGGAAGATTCAAACCTCTTACTTTTTAGTCGAGCTTGTGCATGTCTTAATCAATTAAGCTATGCTCAAATTGATTTTAGAGAGTTTTTAGTTAATAGGTTGGATTTGTGTGGCATAGGGTTAGATACCGAGATGTATGGGGCTTTGTGTCCAAAGCGTTCAATTTGTCAGTTCTATAAGTATTAAACTATATCTCTTACCAACAAATTGTTGGCTACACAAACTCAAAGTTCATGTGTTCTAGAAACATATCATCAATCAAACTAAAAAAAAAAAAAAAGGAAAAGATTTCAGTCATTGTGTTTGTAGTGTTCTTCTTTGGCATGAAGACTATGCCCTGAATGACTGTCTTCATGTCTTAAACCTTTTTTGTGCAGACAACCTCCCTAAAAAGTGGCACCTTGCGACATGATATTCATTACTGGCTTGGTAGAGATACCACTCAGGTAAAATACCTCTGGCAAACAAGTAATACCATTGAAGTACTCTTCAACATCAATTTTTTCCACGGAGTTTTGATTCAGAGACTTATTTATACACAGGATGAAGCTGGTACTGCTGCCATCAAGACAATTGAACTAGACGCAGCACTAGGTGGACGTGCTGTACAATACCGTGAGGTTCAAGGTCACGAAACAGAGAAGTTCCTGTCCTGTTTCAAACCATGTATTATACCTCAGGAAGGTGGATTTGCATCCGGGTTCAAACATGCTGAGGCTGAGGAACATAAGACTCGGTTGTTTGTGTGTAAAGGAAAACGTGTCGTCCATGTCAAGGAGGCAAGTTCTTGTTTTTGGTTGGGTATCACTGATATCTCTAGCTTTTTATGAATGCTTGCTGAGTTTTCTGGAATTGTGATGATAGGTTCCTTTCAGTCGATCTTCACTCAACCACGATGACATTTTTATTCTCGATACCAAGTCCAAAATTTTCCAATTCAACGGTTCGAACTCGTCTATTCAAGAGAGAGCAAAAGCATTGGAAGTTGTTCAATATGTTAAGGATACATATCACAATGGAAAATGTGAGATGGCTGCCATTGGTAAGTTACGATTGATCTGTGAGTTAGAAGTGAAAGATGAACGTTGAGGAATATCAGTTTGTGAGTTACCTTTTTGTAGAGGATGGAAAGTTGATGGCCGATCCTGAAACTGGAGAATTTTGGAGCTTTTTTGGTGGCTTTGCTCCACTTCCAAGGAAAACAACTAGTGATGAGGATAAGCATGTTGATTCTCATCCAACTAAGCTTTTTCGGTAATATATTATCTCCTTTTCGGGTTCTTCTCATGTGATATTTATGAGAATGTTTGCTTCAGCCAGATAAGGAGACGACCCTGCAACGTAAAAAAACGAGATATTATGTAATTGAACGTCTTTATAAACACGCACGCACATATATTTCTCCCCTCCCTTTAAAAGGTTTCAAGGGTTTTGAATAGAAGATTATTGAGCTAATAGAGTAATAACCTGACATTAACAAATCCTAAAACTAAATACATTGGACTTTCATGTGAGATGGTAAATTGGTAACCGTTATTATGTAGTTCTGAAGCAATATGTCTGCTTTTAAAGAATTGAGAAGGGGGAGCTGGAACCACTTGGTGCTGATTCTTTGACAAGGGACCTGCTAGACACACAAAAATGCTATATTCTAGATTCTGGATTTGAAGTATTTGCATGGATGGGAAGAAATACCTCACTCGATGACCGAAAGAAGGCGACTGGAGCTGCCGAGGTCAGCTCACCCTATACCTGCAAATCCATTTTACTTGGGTAACATGACATCATAGAATTTCTTATTAATTTGTGTCGTTAAGTGAACAGAAACTGGTGCATGGACCTGAAAGACCAAGATCACAAATAACTAGTGTGATTGAAGGTTTCGAGACAGCAACATTCCGATCTAAATTTGATTCGTGGCCTCAAGTTACTAATGTAGTTGTGTCAGAGGATGGTAGAGGAAAGGTCGCAGGTTAGGAAGTAAAAAATTTAAAGATATTTTTCCATTGTTACAATTTTATCTATATTGCTACACTGACTTCATTCCTTGTGTGTTGATTTTTGGTGTTTCTTTTAGCTCTTCTGAAGCGTCAAGGGGTTAATGTTAAGGGTCTTCTAAAAGCTGATCCTATAAAAGAAGAACCTCAACCATACATTGATTGCACTGGGAATTTGCAGGTGTGGCTTCTGAAGCTCTTGCAATTGTTTTATGAAATGAGTCTGTCAACTATATTGACTGGAAATTGCTAGTCTACCCAGGACTAGTCAATTATATCTTAGGTTTTCTGGAACTTCTTTTTTAATGAATGCTCATTGTTTGCTCTTCTATATAGAACAAGACATGGTTCTCAACGACTGCTCTTCTTTGTCGTTAACGATTCCTGTTCCTCCCTGACACAGGTTTGGCGAGTCAGTGGCAATGAAAAGATTCTCATTCCTACCTCTGATCAGTCAAAATTTTACAGTGGGGATTGCTATATCTTTCAATACTCGTATCCTGGAGACGATAAAGATGAATATCTTATAGGAACGTGGTTTGGGAAGCAAAGCGTTGAGGTAATAAATGCTCAAAAAGCTTCTAGATGCCCTCAACTTGGAGAAAAAAAAATCACACCAAAATTTAAAGTTACTTATCGTTCATTTACGCATTCAATACCTCACTTTAACATGATGGTTGATGGTTATGGGAGAAGTTAAAGTCGTAAATTATTGATATGTTAAAATATTTTTTGGAAACTATGAATTAGGAAGGAAAGCTTCAACTGTAATTTGTTGTGTTGGGATAAATCCATAACATCAATTTAAATATTCCTTTATGCTTCTTTCTGTTAGGTTTATAGTTTACCTTGACCAAGAATTTGGGACATGGTTTAACATTTGCTAGTTTGATTATAGGACTTCGAACATGATCTATTACTCATTAACAGATCTTGCATCTTAGATTTCAGTTGTCCTTGTATGCTCTCTCTTTATGAGAGAAATTTTGGCTAATAGTATTGAAATTAGAATAGGAGGCTCAAAAGTAGGACTTCTTCACATAATGGACACTCTGATGGGAATAAGAGTTTTAGTTTCTTTGTGTATCTAATGTTTCCCCCCTCATACTCTTTGTACTACATGAATACATTCTAATCCGAGGCCTTATTATTGTTGGGATTCGTTTTTGCTCATCTCCTCCAGGAAGAAAGAGCTACAGCATTATCACTGGTAAACAAGATGGTTGAGTCATTAAAGTTTCTCCCAGTCCAGGTAGGTTCATCACTTGGGGTTGTGATTTCCAATTGATGTACATTCATTTCTTTGGTATCTTCTTGTTTCTGATTCATTTCATTGTATTATAGGCTCGCCTTTACGAAGGGAATGAACCGATTCAATTTTATTCAATTTTCCAGAGCTTTGTTGTCTTCAAGGTTTGTTAGATATAATCTGCAGTTAAAGAAAGTTGTGGGAGAATATTTTTTTCTTCTTATTCCATACATGAATTTTGATTTCCTAAAAGATAATGTGATGAAATACATACTTCAGGGAGGCCTAAGTAAGGGATACAAGAATTATGTTGCGGAGAAGGAAATTCAAGATGAAACTTACCAAGAGGATGGGATTGCATTATTTAGAGTCCAGGGCTCTGGACCCGAAAATATGCAAGCAATACAAGTAGACCCGGTACTTGTACTAATAGCATTTCGTTAGTTCTTTAATCATGCACACATATGACAAAGATGTCTTTAGTTAACATGATTGCAAAAGGTATAGTAGAAAGATTAAAGTTTATTTAATCTTTTCTACAGTCTTATCACTCTCCTCCATATGAGAAAAGGTACGTGTGAACTATTGGTATCAATTAGAGAGAAAATTTCACAAGAGCTCCTGAAATTGATATCATAATAAGTCAATACTAAACATAGCATAACTAGCTTAGCTCAAAGACTACATTGACATCATTTTGATCACTAATAAACTTGAAAGGTTAAATTGATAGATTATGATGTATTTAAATCTTTATGTATATATTCTTACCTTTCCCCATCTTTTTTCTCCCTCGGCAGGTTGCATCGTCTTTAAATTCCTCCTACTGCTACATATTGAATAGCAGCTCCTCTGTCTTTACATGGTCTGGAAGCCTCACAAACTCAGATAATCAAGAACTTGTCGAGCGATTGCTGGATTTGATAAAGGTTGTGAAGTTCTCTCAGCTTGGACACAAGAGTTTGATTTCTAAACAGAGCTTCTTGACAAATGTGTTCTGTATGAAATAACCATACGCCTTTCACTTTGCCAAAGCTTATCTGAGTTTGAGTTTTGTTTAACAAGATAGGCCATTTTGTTTATCTCGTTACATTTCTTTTTGTTGATTTCTCACTTGTGTTTCAATTGCCAGCAGCCCAATGTACAATCTAGATCACAAAAAGAAGGTACAGAATCTGAACAATTTTGGAATTTGCTGGGAGGCAAATCTGAATATCCTAGCCAAAAAGTCAGTCGAGAGGCTGAAAGTGATCCACACCTATTTTCTTGTACCTTCTCTGGAGGTTAGTATAATTCTTCCTGCTAGTGAAAAATTTATGCTTTGTCCTGTACTCTTCCATTCCGCTATACTTCTAAATATGACCCCTTTTCCTGTGAACTTGTGATGGCCATGATGAACTTGCAGGAAATTTGAAGGTACATTCTTTTCTCGTTCTGATCCATAAATTTCCTATAATTTATACTATCATGTTCTTTCATTTCTTCTCAATACAAGCTTAGTTTCCCCAAAAAGAACAAAAAAAGAGTAGAAACAAAAGAAACGAAAACATTAAGAAGCTACTGTAAATGACCGTCTTTCCCGAGAAGGTTAGTTAATGTGAAGTTTCGCAGGTGGTGGAGGTATATAACTTTGATCAAGATGATTTGATGACCGAAGACATACACATTCTGGATAATCACTCAGAGATATATGTATGGATCGGCCAACAAGTCGACTCCAAGAGTAGATTGCATGCTTTAACTATTGGTGAGGTACGAATAACGTATTTCCTAGCCAACTTCACGTGTTACTTTTCGCCAATGTTCCGTTATATCATCTGGCTATTCAACTGGGAAGAAATTTTTTGACATGCAGTCTGCCCCTTTCTTTTCCCCACCAATGTTATATCTAAGTTCCTGATATATCAATGTCATCGGTTCTATGTTATTTTCATATCTTGGGAGTCTGATACTAAAAGTTTTCCAGGTTGTTCATTCATCATTGTCTTTTTGACAAACTATGATATTCTCATTATTGGTAATTTTCTTTCTTATTGCAACAGAAATTTCTAAAACATGATTTTCTTCTGGAAAATCTATCTTCTGAAGCTCCGGTGTACATTATCGCGGAAGGTAGTGAACCCCCTTTCTTTACTCGCTTCTTTAAATGGGACTCTGCAAAATCTTTGGTAAGCATTCGACATTTATTCTAGTATGTATGCCTATAAATTATCTGCAAGCAATTAAGATTTTCAATCTTAAACAGATGCACGGAAACTCGTTCCAAAGAAAACTTACAATAGTCAAAAGCGGAGGCACTCCTGCTCGAGATGTAAGGCTTCTTTATATAGTTTCAATTCTTAACCCCCACCCACAAACACAGTCCATTGATTTTCTTAATCTGCATTATGTTCCTTTTATTTCTTCACATTATCATCAACCACCCTCTTCTTCTCTTCACATTCTTTTCCTAGTTTCCTGGTCTTTATTGATGCCCCCATTAATAAGTGACTTCACTATTACTCAGAAACCAAAGCGAAGAACACCGGTATCATATGGTGGGAGGTCTGCAGTCCCAGACAAATCACAACGCTCTAGGAGCATGTCTTTTAGTCCTGAAAGGGTCCGTGTAAGGGGGAGGTCTCCTGCTTTCAATGCCTTGGCTGCTACTTTTGAGAACCCCAATACAAGGAACCTTTCTACTCCACCCCCAGTTAGAAAGATCTACCCGAAATCAGTGAGCCCAGATTCAGCAAAATTAGCTGCCGCAAAATCTACCATAGCAGCTCTTGGTGCTAGCTTTGAACAGCCACCACCTGCTCGAGAAGCTATTATACCACATTCAATAAAAGGTAGCCTTCAATTTATAAATCCATGGCAGCTATTTCATGGCTTCATACCTGACATAATTACCTTGTATTGGGTGAACTGACTCCTCCAGAGCCTCCCAAACCTAAGCCGGAGACTAATAATAATGGTGAGGTTAATGATAAGGAGAAGCAAAACTCAAAGACGGTCGGAATTGAAACTCTCACCATACAGGAAGATGTGAAAGAAGGTGAGGCTGAAGATGATGAAGGCCTCGCAATATATCCATATGACCGTCTAAAAACTACATCTACCGACCCCATTTCAGACATTGATGTGACAAGACGAGAGGTAATATTAAAAAAGTAATGCTTCAACTTGAGTCTATAGATTCTTAATATGATATTTTCTAAGATGCTTAAATTTGCAACTCTGCAGACTTACCTCTCATCAGAAGAGTTCAGGGCAAAGTTTGGAATGACCAAGGATGCATTTTATAAGTTGCCAAAATGGAAACAGAATAAGCATAAAATGGCCCTTCAACTATTCTAACTCCTGTATGGTTTCCTCTGATCATTTCACTCAGTTTCCTGCAGTTCTATGTTACCAGTGGAAGAGGCTTGGTTTTCAAATCTATTTGTTGTTAGATGTAAGAAGCCTTCTGAACTGGCTGGACTCAACTGGTAAGGAGTGGAAGGGCCAGCTTCAGTGCATTTTTAGCTGCTTCTGTTGCCCAGAGACTTGTGTTCATGATTGATGGACAAATTCAAGTTCTGGTTTTTGCTTGCGTCCTTGCAAACATCTTTACCTTATTTATTTCTTTACTAAGCATTTGGTATTCATTTTAATGTTAAACCTATGTTGTGAGCTTGCAATTTTCCCCACCTTTTTGAGCATATGTTTAGTTTTCAGTTTTATTTTTTCATTCAATTTTTTTCAGGAGAGCAGTTAGGTGGTCTGCAATTTAGTTTTCCTTTTATTTGCATTTCCCGAGGAAGAAGAACCGTGTGTACAGCAGAGTGTAATACTTCAGATGACAATAAACTTATAAAAAGTGTGATTTTCATTATATCTTTCCCTCTAAGTTTTCCTGTGCTCGCTCTTTCGATTTCGACATTTCTGTTTGGGATGTTTGATATTCCAAGGTTGTCATCTTTCAACAACTGTTGTAAAGAACGAGTTATCAAACAGATCTAAAGTGCGTGAATCGAGTGTCACATACCTTCAGACATTGTGAAGCATTCAAGCTTGTGACCTGTAGGTGCCATTTTGAGCAAGGATTGAATCTACAACAAAGCTTTCTTAATTTTATTGCTCAAACAACAATATAACCTAATTTTACTCCAGAGATAAGTATTTTCCTAAAATGGTAATAAATTCATATTCACTCATATGAAGAACACGTAATCCCAACTTAAAAGCAGATTCAGTTTTGTAACAACCTAATTCATTCAGTTTCCCCAAGCCAATTCAAGATTTAAAACCAGACCTTCGATGAAATTCTAAACTAACAAACATAGAACATTCCACTAGGCGCCATGGAAATTAAACTTATCTGAAGGCGCAGCCGTAGGGAAGACGTTGCTCCTGCGTCGAATTCAAGAAATCGTTCGAACTCCTTGGATTGTGAAGTAAAGTTCGAGCAAAATGATGATCTTGAGCCTACGGAATAAAGAAAGAATTAAGGTCAGAAGAAATCTCCGGAATGAATTTGAATTACCGGTGGCGTGAGATCAAATTAAACAGCTAAATCGTTGTTGATCAAAGATGAGATCTGGAAGGAGTTTGAATTGAAGACAGATTCCTCGCGTTTTCTTTTTTTATTGCCAAAGAAAATGGAAACTTCCGGAACCTAATTTCGTCGTCTTCTATAAATGGAAGATCCTAACTTCATTTTCCCATTCTCACGCTTTTAATTAAGCAAAAATTAGCATAAATCACCTATAAGGATGTGCTGCATTATTTACATGTAATCAGGGATAGAGAAGTCTTTTCCATATTGGTCTCGTGTTTATTAATTTTTGTAGGGATCAGGTAGTGTAACCAGATGTAGGGATCAGGTAGTGTAACCAGATCCACTGGTAGCGAGGGTTTCCACACCCTTACAAAGGTGGATGCGTCTGTTAGGGGAGGATTTCCACACCCTTATAAACGTGGATTTGTTATCCTCTTTAACCAATGTGGGACACTTTAACCAATGTGGGACACTTTAACCAATGTGGGACATTACAGGCAATGATTCTTGGTTCGATGGAAAATTTTTAAGATGGTACGACGAAGATTTTATTTTTCCATATGTTATATACTTTTTAAATATTTATTTTAAAAACTATTCTATTTATTTAAAGTGCATATATATAATAAGTTATTATATATTTATATCGTATATATAAATATTGATATAAATATATTTATATATAAATATTGATATAAATATATTTATATATAAATATGTAGTAGGATAGGGTGGGGATGGGCGGAGCCGGAGTCAAGGTTGGAGATAAGGACGAAAATGAGAAATGCAATTACTTATAACGTATAACATGCCAGGTAAATGGAAATAAATAAACATAATTTAAGTAGCTTAACATAGCAGTAACGAGGCAAGTAAATTCTAAATAATATTGAAGGAGAAAATAAAAATCAATTTAAGTATTAATTAAAATTAAAATAACGACAAAATAAAATAAAAGTACTTTTGAGTATTTATGGTGTGTAATCTTTTAAATTAAATTTTTGGTAATTATTGAATTATATTTATATCTATAAAATAAATACATATCAATAAGTTATAATAAATATAAACATTTATGTTAAAATTTTGCTAAGGGAAAAGTAACATTTTATTTATTTTGCTTATATTATATATATATATATATATATATATATATATATATATATATAATATATATTAATAAAAGTAGAATTAAAACCTTAATAGTATTTAATATTAGTATTATTAATTTAAAAAAAAATTTACGGAGTTTAATGTGAAGACAAAAGACAAAAGGAAATCCAGAGAAAGGAGTTTCACGAGATTCCGAGATTTGCAGTGACTTGATGGTGACTGTTCTGCTTTCCAGTTTCTGATCAAAATGCCAACAACAATATAAACCAAAATTCGAGTACACGGCTATGGATTAACAGCGCTACGATTCCCGATCTGAATCAGGAACAAGGACGAACACTACACCACCGACGGCGAAGATTTCCAACAACGAAATCATAAAGGGCTTCTAAATGAGCGGCGAAAAGGTTGTGGCATCTTCTGGAGCTTCTTCGGGTTCTGTGGACGTCGTTAAGGGCATCAATGGCCTTGATAAAGTCGTCCTTCGCGATCCGCGTGGTAGTTCTGCTGAGGTATTGTGGGGGATTTGAGTAATTGAGAAATGAGATCATTGCTGGAATTTTCTAGGCTTTGTTATTTGAATGTTTTGCTTGATTTATTTGTGAATTTGTTTTTGTGAGCTCTTTTGAGATGTGGAATTGATCTGATTTTGAACTAAGGTGTTCGCGTTCGCCTTCTTCCGATTTTAATCGGGGGAGTGGAGTTGGGATCTTAATTTCTGTGGCTTGCGTTTCTTTCTTTGTTGCTTTGATTCTATTGGATTCCTGGATTGATTTGCATGATCTCTCGGGTTAAAATTTGGTTGATCTGTTCTTGTATTTATATTTGTGCACGTCGTTAGGATCTTGGGCTCGGCCATTTTCGGGCTGTGTATGTGTGCATGACATTTCTGATCTCTTATTTTCACGTGCATCAAATATTTTAGTTACTGTAATGAATTCTTGGAAGGAACAGTAGCTGGACAAAAATTCTACCTTCAGGGTGGCTGTAGGGAAAACAACCCTGTGACAAGACTATTATCTTCTCTTGATTCTAAAACCTATGTTATTTATTACACGATGAGTTCATGCTTGTCATTCTACTCAACTCATGGATTTCATTTTTCTGTAGTGTTGTACATATTTG
This sequence comes from Cucurbita pepo subsp. pepo, assembly GCF_002806865.2. Classification (NCBI taxonomy): domain Eukaryota; kingdom Viridiplantae; phylum Streptophyta; class Magnoliopsida; order Cucurbitales; family Cucurbitaceae; genus Cucurbita; species Cucurbita pepo. Next base: position 36,745 of record NW_019646613.1, read on the forward strand.
AGCAGACAGGTTTTGTTTCTTTATGTGGCAACTGATTAATGTTTGTTCTTTCCAGGTATATTTATATGGGGCCCACGTGACATCTTGGAAGAATGATCATGGGGAAGAGATGCTTTTTGTTAGTAACAAGGTGCTATTGAATTTTCATTTTACATATTTTTAACCAATTGAATCATTCTAATTTCTTTTATATACTCTCTTACTTTCGACTATTCTAACCTTGGTTAGAATAGTAGAAATAATGAAACAGTTCTTGAGTTGTTCTTATCTTCAATTTCCTGACCATACTTTTTTTTTTTTTTTTTTTT
>NW_019646613.1:38799-39280 GCF_002806865.2 Cucurbita pepo subsp. pepo
GGGTTGTCCTTGACATTGTTATGCTTCTTATTAAAAAAAATTTAGAAGGATTCAGAGAACGTTCAATTATTGATATACTTTTTCCATTCTAACATTCTTAAGATCATAATTAACATTGGCCTACGCTATTATTTTCTTGTTAAATCTTATATACTTGATACCATTTCCATGTATTTGTACTCTTATTTCTTATGATGGACAATTTAGTCTTCTAAATTCATAAATCCTGTTAAGAATGAATTTGAGATTTTCTGTTAACTGAAACGTGATTGTTTCTTTGACACTGATATTTTTATCCTTGGTAACCGCAAGAGCTTAAGGTTGTTGCTGTCATTAATTTATCCTTGAACTTTGAGTTTCTTGTAATTTCAGGTTACTTTATCAGAATGATTAATAAAGTTTTTGTTGCTGTGCAGGCCATTTTCAAGCCTCTAAAACCGATTCGTGGAGGGATTCCGATATGTTTTCCTCAAGTATGTGC
>NW_019646614.1:0-860 GCF_002806865.2 Cucurbita pepo subsp. pepo
AAGATATTCGCTACCAAAGTTCATCCAAAATCTGATTTATACCTGGAGATAAAGCAAAGAATTTCTTATTGGGTAGCCGATTCTAGGGGTTTCAAGGTCCTATTTCTTCGTTGAACCTCTTCCATATCCTATCTTCAGGCTAAAGGAATTGGTTTGGAGGAACGTCTTTGAGTGTAGGACCTTTATTTCCAGAAATCGTTCTCGGTATGCAGCACACTCGAAACGCCAGATTTTCAATCTCGTGGGTAGCTTATTCTACGACGTTTCAGCTCTCGATTCCTTCATCATGTTTACAAAACTTCTTCCTCTGAAGCTAGAGGAATCCTTAAATGAAGGAAAAGAGATCGTAGATAGGAATTTTGACTCTTATCCCCAATTTAATTTCGAACCCTATTTCCTTCAATTTGGCACGCTCTCGAGGTTATTTTTCTTCGTGGTCTTCTATGGAAGCATTCCTTGGAGGTGTAGAAATTGATTGGAATCATTCTTGCTCGACGAGTCATCATGTATCCTTGGAATGGATTTTTCAAGTTTTTCTTGAAGTTCTTCAATGGCTGATTGAATTGGGTGAATGGTTTCTGAGCACTTTCTGTAACGTTTCAGATTTCCCATTTTTGCCTTATTTGGTTGATTGTTATTTTTATTTCTGTATATGAAAAGATATTCTGTTATGCATTTATTATCGCCGGAAAAGGTGCAATTTTCAAGAAAGAAGTTATTACCTAAAAATAAAATAAATAATTAAACGTAATCTCCCCGGAAGGACTTTTATTACCTAAGAGAAATATTCCTATTTCTGTGAGTTTCCTTATCCTAAAACCCTAGAATGCAATTGTCTTCCGATTATTTTTACATTCCTA
>NW_019646614.1:2833-3794 GCF_002806865.2 Cucurbita pepo subsp. pepo
GGATTGCTCTCGAATTTGGAAGAAATCTAAGAGTAGGAGACCCACAATCTAAACGCTTATTGCCTTCAATTGCGGGATCGACCTTTCTCGATTCTTATTTCGTATTGTTGCTCCTACTTCCGACTTTATAGGAGGAGCTTAAACCGACATCGAGAACTCCAGAATCTTCGTTATTAGAGATCGAACTTTCTGGATAATTTTTTGGAGATATGAACTCTGATCATAGCCTTACCGACCTTGGCTCTGAATACTAGTCGTTGGATGTGATGATCCGTGCGTGTTTGTGCTAGATCATATCAAGATTGGGAGGAGATCCGATGGTTGAGATTTGAGTTCGAAACATTTTGATCGGATGGTCACGGTAGATTCTCTGATTCTAATTAGAGTGGCATTTCTGTAATTATCCATTCTTCCAAGGGTATTTTGGTAATTTGTCATTTTTGAATATTTTATTATTATTTTTCTCGAAAAATCCATAATTTTTCTACAAATTTCTCATGGCTTTTTGATCCTTTTTCGCTTATTTTGAATCTTGAGATTCCTTCTAGATAAGGAATTACAAATCCCGAAAAATTCTTGATAATTGATAAAATGACTTTTTTGCCCTTTTGATTTACATTTTCCTTTCCAATCCTTTTCAAAAGGCCTTTAACTCCTCGAAATCACTTCTTAGGGTACACGAGTGACTTGACTAAGTCCTTTGTTCATGCTTAATCCTTTAATTTTTTTTCCTTTCTATCCTTTGGGTCTTTCATGAGTGGCTTATTCTTATGGGAGCTAATTTCCTTCATTTTTTGGGTGTTACATATACATATTCGTTACAAACACAAAATAAGAAGCAGACTCAAAAGAAGAACAAAAAATACTAGATTAAAAATAGAAGTTAGTCCATGGCCCACACTCCAAAGTCCACTCTCATCCACGACCAACTCTTAGTTACTTGAAAAAAAAAATGATAAAC
>NW_019646614.1:5495-9315 GCF_002806865.2 Cucurbita pepo subsp. pepo
TCATTGAGACTAGTGTAACTAGTACTTGTTAGTATATTTGATTATAAATAGTAAAATGATTAGTTATTAAATATTGTTTGAATTAAAGCGTTTATAATTCAAATGATCTTCATAACCTAATTCATAAAAAAATAAATAAAATAATTAGGAAGCATTTATGTGCTAGATCAAATAAGATGCATAAAAAGAACTTGTCGTAATTAATTTATTCATCAACCTTCAATCTTAAAAGTAACTTAAAATATTGCAATATTGTAATTCAATCGCCTATTATGAAATTAGGCGCGAACTAAACAAATAATATTTTTAAAAGATGGAAAAATTCATAAGCCAACCAAAATATGTATTCAAGGATGAAGAATTCACAACAACAATCACAAACAATATTAATTAGCATCTTGTCTTTTGGTTTGTCACATTTTCAAACTTAAACAAACCTCAATTTCGAGTCGATGAGTATTATGGATCATAATCGACAGTACTTTGCACGTAGCTTTGAGCATTCACAAAAGGTCAAAAGTTGAATTTCTTTAGAATGGTAACAAAATAACCGATGATTATTGTTGAATTTTCAAAAAAATACACTACAAATTTTATTTATATATATAAATGGAACCATTGATATAAAACCCTGATTATATAATTGCATCTTCACTAACAAACCCACCTCGGAGTGATCATCTTCACCAGAGGCTGCAAATTAAGAAGCCTTCCAGGATTACTCAAAAGTGAACTTTTAAGACAAATGAAGCTATATTTGAGAAAGAAAAATCATGTTACATGTGTCTCAGATACAATGGAGACACCAATGCAAGCAATCACTGCCACCCGAAGTTGTTTTTTTGATATTGTAGTTGGATCTATGAGAATCATCCCTCGGATGTGAAAGAGTAGTTATATCCAACATTCTTACTTGTGTGCCTCTTACAGTACTCTCAACAAATGGATCGCTTGATCTATTCTACTCTACTTTACTTCCTCTTGATAATAGTGTGGTGTTGACATAACTCATATTGCTGATAATCATCACTTACTTCCAAAACCAGAGTATAGAGGTTGACTATCGTCAAGGACCCATTCACCATTTTCATTCCTACGGACCGAAAAGTTTTATTACATTCATTTCTTTCTCCTTTCTAACTTCTTTATTCTCACATTAAACTTTTTTTTATTTAAAAAAAAATAAACGTGAAAAGGGAGAAAGAAGGAAGAAGAAAAGAGAAAACCCTTCATTTTGAAAGCTTATCAAATACTCTTTGACCGATGTAAAGAAAGCTCGAGAATAATTTATTCTCACGTCCCTCTTAGACACTTGTTGGATATATATCCGTCCTTCACATGTCGTATCATAATCATATCATGTCGTAAAAACTTCGTGATTATATCCTTCCCTAATTTATCATAGCCTTAACGTCCTTAGACATATCATAGTTGTGTCGTTACCTGAACGTACCTTAGTCTTAACGTTACAGGAACGTATCCTAACGCTATCGTTCTATCAATCTATCATAATCCTATCCCTTTCTACCCATAACCTAATCGTATTGTTTTATGAATCCATCGTGACCATATCGTTGTTATCAATCTGTCATACCCATAGCACTTCGATACGTAACCAAACCATAACGTTTCATGAACATGTCTTACTCCTATCGTTACATTACGTTTAGTGCATCCTTCTCGTATCCTATCTCAAATATACCATTGAACACATGGTACCGTAAGTATTATCATACAATTCACATATTATAACATATCATAAGCATATCGATTCACAAACATTTCACACATATCAATATATATGTCACTTGCAGAACAACGAGCACAGTCAACATCAAATATAACCATACGGATGGTAAGGCCACCTACCTGATTAGCTTAGGCTGGTGTCCCCAATTTATCCTTAAGAAAGTTCGATTTGTCTTTTGTATTAAAGTCAACCTATATGAACATGACATCAATTTCAATCATTTCTCTAAATTTTATGATGCTGTAGTATTAGATTTCATGGGAAAATTGCACGAGTAAGGTCTTGAAATGTCTATATATCAAAACTATTTAACACTTTCCAAATCTTGATTTTTTGGCTGTTTGTTTTTTTTTTTTTACTTGTGTTCCTAATCTTACTTCGGTGTGTTTGTTACATTTTTTTTTAATTATGTTAGCAATTAGCCAATTTAATCAATTCATCCTTTATTTTTTTTTTTTTAAATTATGTTAGTCATTACTTTTGGCTAATTTAATCTATTCTATTTATTTTATTTTTTTGCTATTGATGGACGTATCTTTCTAAAACATACTAAATAAAACTAAATAATTGGTTAAGAGAGAATATGAGATATAACTTAAGGTTAAATTTCTTTCCATATGAGAATAACTCATTCTCATGTCCATCTTTGCTAGCATGTACTAAATTAAGGATTTTATTTCTCTTGGGTCAAAACCATCCTTAAAGCACAAAATTGAAGTTGTAGTTAGTCAATTATAATATTTGACGTGCTAGTTTTCAAACTACTTTAAATGGGTGTAAAGAAAGCATGAGAATAACTTAGTGTCACTAATCTGACACGTGTTGGGCATGTACTAAACACTTGTTAATACAATGGATACATTACAAATTTATTATCCATCGTATCAGACACTTGACTTTGAATATATTTTGAGAGTGAAACGTACATTAAGCTTTTTTTTAAGTATACAAATATATAAACTTATTCATATGAATTTATTTCTAATATAAAATTGATAAAATTTTTGAAATAATTCTTTTTAATTAATGTATCATTGTCACATCGGTGTCCTAGTTTTTTAAGAATGACATGTTACTATTAGGAACAGAAAAAGAAAACTGGAAAGATTAAAAGAATTGGAGAAATCTCTCGGGCCGATGTAACTCTCAGGTCCTCTGAAGAAAGTTCCTATTAGTCTTGAAGTATAATATCAACATATTAACTAATTTGATATGTTAAATATTAAAACAATTGATGTGTATCATAAACATTAAATAAAAATATATATTTGAAATTTGAATGAGATTCATATTAATTAAACATATATTATGATATTCTACCACATTTTAATATTATTTAAATAAGATATTATATCTTAATGTATTAGGTATTCAAATATATAATTTGACAAAAATTATCACAAGTTCACTGTAAATAGAATCATAGGGTTAAGTCAAAAAGCATGAAACACTACACACTATNGAGGAAGCTGATAAGATATTTTGCAGAGGAAGCTGATAAGGTATTCAAATANCATTTTAGGTTAACAACATGGTTAAAAGAAACCAGAAATTCTGATACTCGTAATTAATTACAAACCCTTGAATAAGGTTTTAGAATAAATAAGATATCCAATCCAAAACAAAAATGATTTGATAAAAAGAATTTAGAGTCAAATGTTTTTATAAAATTCCACATGAAATTGAGATTTCAGAAAATTCTAATTTCTTAAAAGGATAAATATAAAATAGCATTTAATGTCCAATTTAGAAAATATGAGAGGAACGTCATGCCATTTAGGCTAAAAAACGCTCCATCCGAATTTCAGAAGATTATGAATGATATTTTCAATCCTTTCAAAAAAATTCGATAGTTTATATTGATGATGTGTTGATATTTTCTAAAACCACTAAGATCAACACTTTAAACATCTACATACATTCATTAATGTAATCAAAAGAAATCAGCTAGTTGTGTCCATACCCAAAATCAAATAATATCAAACTCAGATCCGTTTTCTTGGATTTTAAATTTATTTGAGCCTTATTAAAACCCATCCAATGGTCTTTGTCTCAAACTTTGGTGATGAC
>NW_019646614.1:16560-17394 GCF_002806865.2 Cucurbita pepo subsp. pepo
ATCTCATTTAGGTGAGGGAGATAATAAGTTCATCATGGAATCCTGCTCATGGTACATATACCATAGCATCCCACCTAAAGAGAAATAGGGGCCTCGCGGTACACTTCGTGAAGTGAGATAATGGTTACTTCAGGCATGGATCCTAGCAACTTGTTAAGCATGATGTTTGCATTAACCTAGGTGTTTTCTTGGATTCTTGGTGATCCTAGGTTTATGCATAACGTCTTGGGTCAAGCTTGGAGCTTATAAGTTCTTAGGAATACGCAGCATGATATTGTTGAAACTATTCACGAGCAAAGTATGTTTGTTGAAACTATCTATAAAAGTGTTCCAAAGTGAGTCGTGGAGAAGATTTGCCTTAAAATCTAGTTTCAATTGAGGATGTCAATGATGAAGAAGTGCAAGCTCTTGGAAGGTTTGCCATGTAAATTTTCAGAGGTGGTAGATATAATTTAATTTACAAGCGTGTGGTGAATGGTCTTTTCAGTCCCATATAGGCTTTGACCCCAAATTTTATATTAGTGTGATAGAAGCTATAAATGACAATAATATTCATTGGTCAGATATTGCAATTGTGAAGAAGTTCCGTCATATGCATCGGACGCTACCGTCATCCTATAAGCTCTTATCTTTTGTGGAATTCATCAAATTCCCTCTCCATAAGTAGCAGCTATAACTACTAGATTGCTTTCTTTACTTACAATAAGTCCTCTCTCTATATGTGCTTGTGGGACATTACTCTCTTTTATCTATTAAAAGTCCTCCCTCTATATGTGCTTGTGGGGCATTACTCTCTTTTATCTATTAAAAGTCCTCTCTCTATATGTGCTTGTG
>NW_019646614.1:19743-31553 GCF_002806865.2 Cucurbita pepo subsp. pepo
TTTGGAGATGCAAGGTATCGATCTCCGTACTTTCCACATCGGAAGCGAGCGCTCTACCATCTGAGCTACATCCCCACGATTCTTAAATTAAAAAATCCTAAACTTCCCGTCATCAGTGATTGTGAAAATAAAAAATACCTCCACTCATTATTTCATAAATAAGGAAAGATGTTATAGAAATAAAATATTAATAACATAGTTTACATGTGTCACTTGTGTTATTTTAATGTATTTATGTACTTGGTAAATGTCTTTCATACTACAATCTCTTGAAGGGGCATTTTGAGAATTGAACTTTCATACGACTAGACCAAATGCCCTTGTTATCGACTAGACCAAATGCCCTTGTTATACCACTTGAAACGTATGTATGAAGCCATAGGCCTAGGTATTAAGGTCGCAGGAAACACGTGAAGTCCTCGGATGTAGAATTTGTCTTGGAGAATAAGAAAGATGTTGAATATGAAGTTAGGTTGATTTCGAATATGAAGTCCTTATATAAGAAAAGACTTAGACATAAGGGTATTTCAAGAATTGAACTCAAAACCTATTGCACCCAAGTGAGAATCATACCACTAAACCAAATGCCTTTTCTTGAACATCCAATATTTTTAGCTTCTACTCAAATATATTTTTCTCTTAGTAGTTGGAGGGCTATAAAACGAAAAGTTGAATTGTTATAGTATACAAGGGTTATCAAATAAACCAACAACCCAACAAAAGAAACAAACTAATCAATTTTGGTGGATTGATTCGGTTCAGTTCTTCCGTTTGTTTGATTTAATTTTTCTATTTTGCCTCCTATGACAAGAAAATAAAGTTGTATTGAATGCACCTTAGTTTCATTTATGACAAACTCATGAAACATAATTGCATTAATCAAACTACAACTTATGTTTTCAAATTTTTAGGACATAATTTAGGTAGTTGTTTTTATGAGTCGTAAACTTGTTTCTTTGCATAATATGGATTTAGTCGAACTATTATTACCGATAAGATGGAGAAAGAAATTGTCTTTGAATTGACTAATAGACCTAGGTTCATCGTTGTTGTCTTTTAACTTGTGATTTTGCAAAAAGCTTAACTAATATGAACTGTCATGTCACAAGAACTTTAAGGTAAATCAAGAATATACCCTACACATCATTCAAGATGGCAATAAAATGGAGTTAAATTGAACACACTTTAGTTTCATGTTTGGCGTGTTCAAGATAAAACATAATTGTATTAATGATATTGAGCCTGGAGTCTATAAGAATTTAATGATCTTAAGAGAAATTCCTGTTTTATTAGAGGATACCAACTTTATATATGGTACTAGGAGTTCTAGAATCTGGATTTGAATCTGGTTAAGGAACGGTAGGATTTGAAAGTTTTGAATTCTAGATAAAATTTATACCTAATTATTTCTTTTTATGACTAATTATAAATTAAGAGAAAAATATTTTTGTAAAGATAGATTTATCTCTAAAGCTTTCGTGACGAAACCATGTTTAGACTAGCAGTTTAAAGTCAGGAGATGCGGTCACAGGTGTGATTATTTTGGATGGGTTCGTAATAGAACTTATCGTTGAGATGAGGGAGCCTTCAAAGGTTGTGCACTCACAGATGGGGTTGTTATGTAGCGTTAGTCTGTCTTTGCGTTTGAGTTTTTTTGTACTTTTTTTATATTAATTTACTTTTATTTTTATTTGTTTTCACTCTCAATTTTAGTTTCTATTTGAGTTTTGAACCCTTAAAAGTTGGGTTGTGACAGATTGGTATCAGAGCAGCCAGATTTTAAATTATATAGATTTTTTCTTAGGATAAAGAGTCGTATATCTCTATGACTCAGCTCGATGACACGTCTCTCCGTGACCAAGTAAGCAGTCTAACCCTATTTTGTAGTATATGATATATTGTAAAACTTGTATGAATTTATTGTATGTTTTGATTTTCGTGGTAGTTATAAAATGTCCTTGGACGTTAAAGAGTGAACGTTAACTATATAAGACAATACTGGATCAACGTTATAGTGTCTAGATATGGTGAGGAGGAAAAGAGTGGTCATGAGATATCTGACTAGCCTTAGGAAAACAGAGAGTTGTCGTTGCACAGTGCGAGACCTCTAATCCATGAAATTTTGGTACCAGAAATGAAGAAACTGGAGATGGTCCCTAAACGTCTGTATGGACCATTTCCAATCGCACTTTCTTTGGTTCCCTGGCAGCGTCAACCAGATTAACCCTACGGCGTGACAATCCTTGAGCTTCCACTCCTCCGTGGTCATGGTATCCAGCTTCACCCCCAAAATGGGTTCCTGAATATCTTTCTCGTATAGATAATCTTCAATCTGCATCTTCTAGAAACTGATATCGAATCCATCAAACTTTTCAATTCCAGTCTTTGAACTTTCCATCTTCACAGATCGTGGTGAATCTCTCCTCGCTCTGATACCAGTTATTAGAATAACACAACAACGCACACACTTGATCTAAATGAACACAAAGAACATTATAGAGAAAATGTAAGAACTATTGACTAATGGTTTTGTATTAATGACTTCAGGTATGCAATGAGAGGATATGGAGAATGAGAAATGTACATTTAGGAAGCACTGACTAATGTGTATACATATGATTTCAATTTATTATATATAGCTTCACTATATGTAATCGCCTACCGTATATAATTATTTAGTATATATATCTGTATCAGATTTTTACTATAAATAGTCAACCTTTATATCTAACATTCTAGAGCCCAAATAGTCAGGGATTGACATCCTACTAGAACACAAAGTCATTTACATGCCCCTAGCAAAATGCGTAGTAGTAACGGAGTCTAACCCAACGATCATTCAGACAAACATCCATCAACCAAGAGGGGTGAAAATGATGACGATAGTACAGTTGAGAAAGAATCTTAGCCATGATGAATCTACACTTGCTGCCATTGTTGTATTTGAAAAGGGGGAGCTCAAGTGTGCCAACCTCAACAAAAACTTTTTTGCCACTACATGAATACCACGACCCAAAACAAGAAGATCAGATATTGGGTTTAACCCCACCAAGAGAGATAAATGACAAGATTAGTTTTATGTCGCTACCACAAATAGCAAAATGGCAAGTTCAAAGTCGGGTTTATTTGACCTCCAAAGGCTCTTGTCACTGATCACTCAAATGCTTGGCAAAGACACCAAGCCAACACCNGAAAAGTTCTAGGATTGTGACAACAGATGACGTATTTGACTGAAAAGTTCTAGGATTGTGACAACAGATGACGTATTTGACTGAAAAGTTCTAGGATTGTGACAACAGATGACGTATTTGACTGAAAAGTTCTAGGATTGTGACAACAGATGACGTATTTGACTGAAAAGTTCTAGGATTGTGACAACAGATGACGTATTTGACTGAAAAGTTCTAGGATTGTGACAACAGATGACGTATTTGACTGAAAAGTTCTAGGATTGTGACAACAGATGACGTATTTGACTGAAAAGTTCTAGGATTGTGACAACAGATGACGTATTTGACTGAAAAGTTCTAGGATTGTGACAACAGATGACGTATTTGACTGAAAAGTTCTAGGATTGTGACAACAGATGACGTATTTGACTGAAAAGTTCTAGGATTGTGACAACAGATGACGTATTTGACTGAAAAGTTCTAGGATTGTGACAACAGATGACGTATTTGACTGAAAAGTTCTAGGATTGTGACAACAGATGACGTATTTGACTGAAAAGTTCTAGGATTGTGACAACAGATGACGTATTTGACTGAAAAGTTCTAGGATTGTGACAACAGATGACGTATTTGACTGAAAAGTTCTAGGATTGTGACAACAGATGACGTATTTGACTGAAAAGTTCTAGGATTGTGACAACAGATGACGTATTTGACTGAAAAGTTCTAGGATTGTGACAACAGATGACGTATTTGACTGAAAAGTTCTAGGATTGTGACAACAGATGACGTATTTGACTGAAAAGTTCTAGGATTGTGACAACAGATGACGTATTTGACTGAAAAGTTCTAGGATTGTGACAACAGATGACGTATTTGACTGAAAAGTTCTAGGATTGTGACAACAGATGACGTATTTGACTGAAAAGTTCTAGGATTGTGACAACAGATGACGTATTTGACTGAAAAGTTCTAGGATTGTGACAACAGATGACGTATTTGACTGAAAAGTTCTAGGATTGTGACAACAGATGACGTATTTGACTGAAAAGTTCTAGGATTGTGACAACAGATGACGTATTTGACTGAAAAGTTCTAGGATTGTGACAACAGATGACGTATTTGACTGAAAAGTTCTAGGATTGTGACAACAGATGACGTATTTGACTGAAAAGTTCTAGGATTGTGACAACAGATGACGTATTTGACTGAAAAGTTCTAGGATTGTGACAACAGATGACGTATTTGACTGAAAAGTTCTAGGATTGTGACAACAGATGACGTATTTGACTGAAAAGTTCTAGGATTGTGACAACAGATGACGTATTTGACTGAAAAGTTCTAGGATTGTGACAACAGATGACGTATTTGACTGAAAAGTTCTAGGATTGTGACAACAGATGACGTATTTGACTGAAAAGTTCTAGGATTGTGACAACAGATGACGTATTTGACTGAAAAGTTCTAGGATTGTGACAACAGATGACGTATTTGACTGAAAAGTTCTAGGATTGTGACAACAGATGACGTATTTGACTGAAAAGTTCTAGGATTGTGACAACAGATGACGTATTTGACTGAAAAGTTCTAGGATTGTGACAACAGATGACGTATTTGACTGAAAAGTTCTAGGATTGTGACAACAGATGACGTATTTGACTGAAAAGTTCTAGGATTGTGACAACAGATGACGTATTTGACTGAAAAGTTCTAGGATTGTGACAACAGATGACGTATTTGACTGAAAAGTTCTAGGATTGTGACAACAGATGACGTATTTGACTGAAAAGTTCTAGGATTGTGACAACAGATGACGTATTTGACTGAAAAGTTCTAGGATTGTGACAACAGATGACGTATTTGACTGAAAAGTTCTAGGATTGTGACAACAGATGACGTATTTGACTGAAAAGTTCTAGGATTGTGACAACAGATGACGTATTTGACTGAAAAGTTCTAGGATTGTGACAACAGATGACGTATTTGACTGAAAAGTTCTAGGATTGTGACAACAGATGACGTATTTGACTGAAAAGTTCTAGGATTGTGACAACAGATGACGTATTTGACTGAAAAGTTCTAGGATTGTGACAACAGATGACGTATTTGACTGAAAAGTTCTAGGATTGTGACAACAGATGACGTATTTGACTGAAAAGTTCTAGGATTGTGACAACAGATGACGTATTTGACTGAAAAGTTCTAGGATTGTGACAACAGATGACGTATTTGACTGAAAAGTTCTAGGATTGTGACAACAGATGACGTATTTGACTGAAAAGTTCTAGGATTGTGACAACAGATGACGTATTTGACTGAAAAGTTCTAGGATTGTGACAACAGATGACGTATTTGACTGAAAAGTTCTAGGATTGTGACAACAGATGACGTATTTGACTGAAAAGTTCTAGGATTGTGACAACAGATGACGTATTTGACTGAAAAGTTCTAGGATTGTGACAACAGATGACGTATTTGACTGAAAAGTTCTAGGATTGTGACAACAGATGACGTATTTGACTGAAAAGTTCTAGGATTGTGACAACAGATGACGTATTTGACTGAAAAGTTCTAGGATTGTGACAACAGATGACGTATTTGACTGAAAAGTTCTAGGATTGTGACAACAGATGACGTATTTGACTGAAAAGTTCTAGGATTGTGACAACAGATGACGTATTTGACTGAAAAGTTCTAGGATTGTGACAACAGATGACGTATTTGACTGAAAAGTTCTAGGATTGTGACAACAGATGACGTATTTGACTGAAAAGTTCTAGGATTGTGACAACAGATGACGTATTTGACTGAAAAGTTCTAGGATTGTGACAACAGATGACGTATTTGACTGAAAAGTTCTAGGATTGTGACAACAGATGACGTATTTGACTGAAAAGTTCTAGGATTGTGACAACAGATGACGTATTTGACTGAAAAGTTCTAGGATTGTGAAACCAGATGACGTATTTGAGTGAAAAGTTCCATGAATATGTTTCATTCTCTATTCTCATCTTCTTGGTTCAATGTTTAAAAATCACATTTTAAATCATATTATTTTGCATAATTCATTTTGATATAATATTGTTGGGGGCATTTTGAGAATCGAACTTGAGACCTCTCACATCATAATCATGCCACTTAGACCAAATACCTTTGTAGTAGATTTATAAAGTAGATCTATAATTCTTAGTTCACACCATAATCATGCCACTTAGACTAAATGCCTTTGTAGTAGATCTATAAAGTAGATCTATAATTCTTAGTTGCTAGTCTATATATTTTCCGTGCCTTAATATATGAAATTTATATAAGTTGAAGTCGTGCATTGCCACGCATTCCTTTGGTTAGTTAGGCTCCATTGATGACTAAACTATTTTTATTTCATTTTGTTTTTTTTCATTTCAAAATTGTCATTTTTATCTTTTAGAGGGGCATTCCGAGAATCGAACTCGAGACCTCTTGCACCCAAAGCAAGAATCATACCACTAGACCAAATGGCCTTATTATGGACTATAGACATATATCGTGGAGTACACAAGTAAATGATATTAATAAGAGCATTATCTTTCTCTAAGGCTCATCTTTTGAGAAATGAACATAGGGGCATTCCGAGAATTGAACTCGAGACCTCTCGCACCCTAAGCGAGAATCATACCACTAGACCAAATGCCCTTTCTAAAAAAAATGCAACATTTTTAACTCCTACTCAATATATTTTTTTCTGTCAAGTTTGAAATCTATTTTCTTAAGCGGTTGTTGGACTATAAAACAAAAAGTTGATGGTCTAGTATTTTACTTGTAAGTAAGGCATGTAATGTTGAATTGTTCTAATATGCAAGTGTTATCGAATAAACTACAACCCAACAAATGAATCAAACTAATCAGTTTGGGTTGGGTTGGATTTATTCGGCTCAGTTCGTCAGTTTGTTTGATTTAATTCTTCTATTTTGCTTCGTATGACAAGAAAATGAAGTTGTATTGAATGTACCATAGTTTGATTTATGACAAACTCATATGAAATATAATTGCATTAATAGTACTAAGAGTTGGAGTCTATAAATATTTCATGAACTTAAGTGCAACTCATGCTTCACTAAAGACGAGATAAACTTTAGTTAAGTAACTGGAACTTTAAATTACTTCATGTGGAGCTTCAATTACTCTATGTTAGCTACTATCTTTAGGGTTTACTAATTAGACACGAGTTCTTTGATTTAGGGGATTGTTTTATGTAATTTTCAACTACAACTTATGTTTTCAAATTTTTAGGTCATAATTTAGGTAGTGGTTGTATATTATGGATGAACACTAGAGTTTCTATCCCGTTCACCACAACTACTCTAGTTTTTGTTTGAAGGCTATAATTGTCATCTATGTTGTATGGCAATAAAATTTGTTCAGATGAAATTTTAGTTAAAGTTGCATATTTTACTTCTTGCGAGTAAAAAAATTGTTTCTTAGCATAATATGAATTTAGTTGCAGAGTTATTAGGAATAAGATGGAGAAAGAAATTTTCTTTAAAATAATAAACAGACCAAAGTTCATCTTTGTTGTTGTCTGATTGTGATTTTGCAAAAAGCTTAACTAATATGAAATATCAAGGTAAATCAAGAATATATATTCACACGTCATTCAAGATGACAATAAAATGGAGTTAAATTGAACGCAGTTTTAGTTTCATGTCTAGCATAATTGTATTAATGATATTAAAGAGAACTTCGTGTTTTATTAGAAGAGACCAACTTCCTTTAAGGTACTAGGAGTTTAAACTACTTCCATTGTAATTTCAATCACTCCACAATGATTACAAATTTAGGGTTGGCTAATTGGACATCAATTATCAACTTTAGGTTATAATTTAGGTAGTAGCCATTATAATATTAATGAGCATAAGAGTTACAATTCTTTCATGGACCATATGTGTTATAGTTAAATAAATATATATATATTATGTATGTCGAGGTTTGGGTAAAGCACAAAGTAGTAAGGAACACCATTGTCAACTCTAGAGCCACCCACAACTCATGATGGAGACAGATGCAAAATATTTTAACATCCTTTGGCATCAAGATACAGGAAAGATGAACGCCGTCAAATTGGAAGCTTTACCTGTCTTAGGAGTCACAATGAGAACTCTAATCAAGCTGGAGCCTTGGACTAGGCAAATTGTTTAGTGATAGTTGAAATGGATGACTTCGACGTCGTGTCAGGAATGAACGTCCTGCTGAAACACAAAGTCATTTACATGCCCCTAGCAAAATGTCTAGTAGTAATGGAGTCTAACCCGATGATCATTCAGAAAAAAATCCATCAACCAAGAGGGTTGAAAATGATGTCGATACTACAGTTGAGAAAGAATCATAGCCATGATGAATCTACGCTTGCTGCTACTGTTGTAATTAAAAAGGGGAGCTCGAGTGAGCCAACCTCAATAGAAACCTTGTTGCCACTACATGAACACCACGACGCAAAACAAGGTCAGATAATGGATTTATCCCCACCAGAAGAGAAAAAAACAAGGCCAGATACTGAAGATGGGAGACAGAAACAAACCACTGAAGCAACACATGTTCACACAGAAATATCATCAAGACGGATGAAGAGAAGGGTCAGTCGGAAGCGTCAACCACAATAATTTCAAGAAAAATAAAGAGTTCATATAAGTTAAGTTCAGATAAACTTCGAGTTCAAAGCAACAAGAACCAAAAACTGGTGTGAAAATACCATGGACTAGTTAAAGTAATCCATAAGATTATGAAGACATCATATAAAATCCAATTGCTCTTATGGATGCGGACTAACCTTGTTGTCCACGTTAGTAACTTGAAACGTTATTATTTCGACCAAGAAGACATCAAGCAGAAGCAGGTGGTATGACGTCATACAAATAAGAAAAAGTTTCAAGCGAAGAAAGTAGGAAAGACACGACTAGAGAAGACATGAAGACTCAACAAACCGAGAAGTGATTTTCAACAGCACCTAGTAGGTAGGAAGAGACTCCTCATTATGAGATCATCTGGAAGCGTATCGAGAGACCTAAAGTCAGCCTCATCCAATAAATTGTGTGGGGGCAGATGTCACGGTCATGATTGCCCAAGGCGTGTTGTCTGTGGTTGCATGTTGCATGTCTCAGCCATTCTTGTAAACGATTATTTGGGCGACACGCCTTTAGCAATCATGACCGTCACAATTGGCTAAGACATTTGTTGTGCATATGTTATTGTTGTCCAAGAGACTCCTCATTATGAGGTCATGATTGGCTAAGACATTTAAAGAAGTTTTACCTAGGGAAACTTCTATCACAATCCTCTTCTCGCTCTTTGAAACTTCTTTAAATGTTATTCACTGGTTATTTGGGCGCATCTTCCTTAAAAGGGTTGTGACGACAAATGACCTAGGTAAAACTTCTATTGGGAAATCAGTGCAATAGAGAATCTGTGTCCCTTTCCTGAAACCTTCAGCGAACAACATAACAAAGAGTTCCTAGAAAAAATATCATAGAACAATTTGTGTAATGCCTTTGAAGTTAGGCTCGAGGCTCTATCTTATCTCCCAAGATTAATGTTCATTCTCTATTCATAGAAATTCTGCAATAGAAAGTGGTACCCTCATCTTCTTTTACAAAACTTTCTCAAGTTCTCATGGAATGATTTGAAAGTGGTACCCTCATCTTCTTTTATAAGACTACCTCGGCCTTCATGGAATGATTATGCTATGTTGATTCTTAGAGAAGGGAGTAGGAGTAAGAGTAGATGATTACTTCTTGTTTCAACGTTTAAAAAAAGATATAATTGTTGGGGGCATTTTGAGAATCAAACTCGAGACCTCTCGCACCCGAAGCGAGAATCATACCACTAGACCAAATACCTTGTAGTGGATCTATCATTTTTAGTTGCTGGTCCATATCTTTTATGCGCCTCAATATTTGAAATTTATCCACATGTTTTTGTTTCAATTCTAGAAATAGAAATGATATCCATACAAATACATAATTTTACAATGAAAAATAAGAAAAAGTTTTAGATAAAAGTAGCAAACATGTTGATAGATATAAAAATAAATTCAAGTTCTTTCTCTGGCCTAATTATCAATTGGAAGATTTAGCTGATATGAATTGTTATTGGTTTGATACCAATAATAACAGTCATTTTAGTATGCTAAGGATCCATATGTGTCATANTTCTCTGGCCTAATTATCAATTGGAAGATTTAGCTGATATGAATTGTTATTGGTTTGATACCAATAATAACAGTCATTTTAGTATGCTAAGGATACATAGGTGTCTATGAAAATTAGTTAATGCTATATTTTTCTTATATTGGGCATAATATCTCTCAACCAAATGCATTAGTTGAAAATGTATTTAATATTTTTCTTTTGTCTATTTCTTTTTTGGAATGGTCTTAGGTCTCCATTCCATTTGAAAATTGATATTTTGTTTGGTAATTTTAAACTCATTATTTTTGTTTGTTCATTCCACCTAATTTGTAAAAAAAAAAAATCATACCACTACACCAAATACCCTTATAGTGGATCTATCATTTTTAGTTGCCGGTGTGTATATGTTTTCTGCACCTCAATATATGAAATTTATCTAACCTCAATATATGAAATTTATCCACACATTTTTGTGCTTTAGAACCTACTATTATTGTCATGTTAACTTCACATGGTCTATCACACACTATCACACAGTTGAAGCAGCATTGCCACTTAGAGCCCATGCATTCCTTTGGGATAGNTTTTTTTTTTTTTTTTTTTTTTTTTTTATTATTTCAAAATGATGTGTTTTATCCCTTTATAAAAAAAAATAAAAAATAAAAAATAAAAAATAAAACATTTGAATTTTAAGCAAATATTTTTATTTACTTATTTTATCTCTATTTTAGTTTTCCAAACATAGATTGATATGTAGTGGCTAGTTTTCAAAACTACTTCCTTGCTACAAATATTGTAGAATTGGATTAACTTCCTTTAAGTTTATGTAGTTTCTTTTTATTACTATGTTTACTTCTATCTCATGTTACTCCATTTGTATTTACTTCGTTTTATACAAAAGTTCACGATAATTAATATATTCCCTACAAGAATAAACTTGTTTGTATCAAGATAAATTACAATGAATACTGACAAAAGAAATCCCAAAAATAAGTAGAAGGTTGAGAATTTCACTCAACCACACAATGTCAAAGCGTGACTGCATGGCTCACTAGCGATACTCGAATCTGAAAGGGGAACTTCTCACCTTGAGAGATCAATTTCATTCTTTTTACCTAATAATTTGTGGGTATTTATAGTCTCCCACAAAAGAAGTTAGTGGCTGGGATTTAATCTCGATCCCCTTAAATCTCCAAAAAAAAAAAAATAATAATAATAATAATAATAATAAAATAAAAATGAAGTCAATTTGACAATTCTACCATTATAAACTTTATGAAATTAAAAATAAATAAAGTTTTCTGACAACTCATATAATGATGCTTGCAACTTCGTTTGCTCCTTCAATTGTGTAAATATTCACTTTTGCAGCTCCAAATGATTCTTCCTCAATCTAATAAGCTTGTAACACATGAAATAATAGTTGAACCGAGCCTATCCAATTTTGTAGATGAAGAATGAATGCTTGTTGAATCTTCTT
>NW_019646614.1:38270-39102 GCF_002806865.2 Cucurbita pepo subsp. pepo
TGTGAAAGTCTGTAAGCATACTACGACCTCTAGCTTTGCAAAATCCAGCGTTGTTGACGCTTATCAAAATCGCTGCCAAAATAAAGTTTAACGAGTGGTTCTATGGTGTAGTGGTTAGCACTTTCGACTTTGAATCTAACGACCTGTGTTTAATTCCCGATAGGTAATCCACCAATTTATACAAAATTGGTCCATACCCGATTCGGTAGGGTCACTTTTGGACTGATAATCTGTAGAAGGGGTCGCTAAGGTTGAGATCATACAAAATGGAACCATAGTTCAATATTAGAGCATTTGATTGCAGATAAAGAGGTCACCAATTCGAACCTAGTTGGGCCCTTCTATCTAGGATAGAAATTTGTTACACTTTTTGAACCGACACTATGTCTAAGGGGTCACTAAGGTTAAAATCCTACAAAATGGATCCATGGCTCAGTGGTAGAGAATTTGACCGGTTACCCATTTGAACTTGGTTGGGCCCTTTTATTTTGCACAGACACTTTTTACACTTTTAGACTGACACTCTACAGAAGGGGTCACTAAAGTTGAAATCATGCAAAATGGGTCCATAGCTCAGTGGTAGAGCATTTGATTGTTCGATTTACTCCCGACCACCACCGAGTGTCTAAAGGGAAAAGAAATAAGAATAATTACGATTCCATGTACATTAAGAAAAGAGTGTGGTATCCAAGCACCCACTATGAACATAGTTAAAAACTTTCATGTAACTAAGAGTAGTTGCCCTAGACAAACAACACCAACTATTTTTGATGTTTTAAAATGATCTTTTATTATTTCGAGAAAACATTTTACTTTGTTTTCAACCTCTTTT
>NW_019646615.1:0-1082 GCF_002806865.2 Cucurbita pepo subsp. pepo
TCAGGCAAAAAAAAGATTTTTCATGAGTGTTACAAAATCGTGACGTTGTATGGTTGAAAATGTACGACAGTGACGATATTTGAAAATGCTAACACAATGTACAGGGATGTCCATCGAATCAAGTTCACAACCAATTGTTATTAGAAGACAGTCACGGGGTAGTAGTCCCATTTGTTTAAGTTCCAATTTTGAGAGAAATTAATAGAAAATGTTGGGTTTATATAAGGAAATGATAAAACAAATATATGATACAAAAGGCACTTTACATCATGTCATAAGGTAATAATACATACATTTTCCTTGAGAAATGACATATTAGAGGAGGGAAATACGGACTTACCCTAAGAAGGCATTTCGCAACTCGATCGTAGACGGTAAAATAACAATTTAAAGGGTCATTATTTTTTTAAACAAATTGAGAACGAGGAGTTTCCAAAATTTCTAAACCATTTTGGATTATAAAGAACAATAAACGGGGTTTGTCAAATAGTTATCAAATTGTTGTGTCATTTAATGAAAGAAAGTAAGAACTATTTCAAATGAACCCTATGTAGCTGATCTGGATCTCTTCGTGGTGGTTTGGTTTAAGGTTTTGTTTACGATGCTTATGAATGAAATAATTATGTTTGGTGTAGTATGGAAAATGTTATAAGAAAGAGAGGACCAATTCATCTTAGGATCATGTATTCATGATACGTAGATGTACGACATAGAGACTAGTAAAGAGTTAACCAATTCATCTTGGGATCATGTATAAAACTGTGATTGATAAATACGATTTGGGGAGCCAAGTGATGAGATATGATGTAACGCCCCAAAAAAATAAAGGAAATTAGCTCCAAAAATAACAAGCGCCCCATGTAAGATCCAAAGGATTCAAGGACTTGAAATTAAGAGGATCAAGCAAGTATGCTCTAGACATTTTTCAAAGAAATTCAACATCTCAAGACTTGTTTACTCGAGAAATTCCTTATCAAAGATTTAGGGAATTTGTAATATATTATAGGCATTGAATTTTCTAGGTCTAGAAAAGAAATTTTTATCTCTCAAAGGAAGTATGCTCTAGACATTTTTCAAGACAC
>NW_019646615.1:1099-3005 GCF_002806865.2 Cucurbita pepo subsp. pepo
TTGTCTAAAGTCTAATGAAGCCATAAAGTCAGGAAAAAAAAAAAAAAAAAAAATATTCGTGAGTGTGTCAAAATCGTGATGTTGTATGGTTGAAAATGTACGACTGTGACAGTATTAAAAAATGCTAACACAATGTACAGGGAGGTCCATCGAATCAAGTTCACAACCAATTGTTATTAGAAGACAGTCACGGGATAGTCGTCCCATTTATTTAAGTTCCCAACTTTGAGAGAAATTAATAGAAAATGTTGGGTTTATATAAGGAAATGATAATACAAATATATGATATAAAAGACACTTTACATAACGTCATAAGGTAATAATATATACATTTTCCTTGAGAAATGACATATTAGAGGAAGGAAATACGGACTTACCGTAAGAAGGCATTTCGCAACTCGATCGTAGATTGTAAAATAATAATTTAAAGGTTCATTATTTTTTTAAACAAATTGAGAACGAGGAGTTTCCAAAATTTCTAATCCATTTTGGATTAGAAAGAACAATAAACACGGTTTTCAAATAGTTATCAAATTGTTGTGTCATTTAATAAAAAAAAGCAAGAACTATTTTAAATGAACCTTATGTAGCTGATCTAGATCTCTTGGTGGTGGTTTGGTTTATAAGGTTTTGTTTACGATGCTTATGAATCAAATAATTATGTTTGGTGTAGTATGGAAAATGTTATAAGAAAGAGAGGATCAATTCATCTTAGGATCATGTATTCATGATACGTAGATGTACGACATAGAGACTAGTAAAGAGTTAACCAATTCATCTTGAGATCATGTATAAAACTGTGATTGATAAATACGATTTGGGGAGCCAAGTGATGAGATATATTGTAACACCCAAAAAAAAATAATGGAAATTAGCTTCAATAAGAACAAGCACCCCATGTAACATCCAAAGGATTCAAGGACTTGAAATTAACATGATGAAGCAAGCAAGGACAAGAGTCTTAAGCAAGTCATTTCTGTAGGGTTAGAAGTAATTTTAAGAATCTAAGGCGGTTGGACAAAGATGGGAAAGGAAAAAGTTGGTGAAAAGGGGAAAAAGGTTATTTTTTTCAATTACCGAGGATCTTTCTCGATTTTTAATTCCTTATCTAGAAGGAATTTCAAGATGGCCGAGAAGGGGAAAATGACCTGCAACATCAAGGGATGAAGGATTTTAAGAAAAATTATGGATGTTTCGAGAAAAATAATAATAAAATATGCCGAATGTGACAAATTACCAAAAATACCCCTAAAGTTCCACTTAATTACAAAACGGTAATTAAAGAAAATATGCAACCAGATTTGGTTCCAGAACCGTCTAGCAAAAGAAAATCAATCGTATATTCACTTCCAATCATTGGATTGAGCTGTTATTTGGATACGTTTAACAAGACTCAAGGTTGTGTAGATCCAACGGTTAAAAGGCCAACTTGATGATGAATCTGAGATTTATGACTCCAAAACAGGATCGATTGCTAAGATGAAGATGACCACTAACCGTCTATATCCGTTGACGTTAAATATTGTCACCAAAAGTTTGATGGTGAAGAAAGAAGATACCACCTGGCTTTGGCATTTTAGGTATGGTCATCTACACTTCAAAGGATTAAAGACGTTGTCCTCAAAGAAGATGGTAACTGGGTTGCCAGATATTACTCCACCAACGGAAATTTGCGAGAGCTGTGTAGTAGCAAAACATGAAAGAAACTCTTTTCCATTCGGAAAATCAAGAAGAGCTCAAGCAATTTTGGAGTTGATTCATTCAGACATATGTGGTCCCATCTCTCCAGCATCAAATGGTAACAAGAAATATTTCATGACCCTCATCGATGATTTTAGTCGAAAAACATGGACTTATTTCTTGCACGCCAAATCAGAAGCCTTTGATTGCTTCAAAAAATTTTGTG
>NW_019646615.1:7555-9642 GCF_002806865.2 Cucurbita pepo subsp. pepo
TGACATACCTACATTACCAACATATCTTGAATTGCTTATAAGAATGAAAACTATCCACACAAACCAACATGATCTTTTGTAGCATGTTTTTTCCTTGCTCACATGCCTCCTAAGATGTAATCTCATACCTAAAATTTGGACCACGATTTGGAATCTANGATTTGGAATCAAAATTTGGCATCGGGTGGCTCCCACAATTCCTTGCATCTTCAATGATATGGTCACATTAGTTACTTGTTTTGAATTGCTCCTAGGAGTGAAAACTATCTCTAAAAATCAGGTTGCCTACTTTTTGTGGTTCAATCATAAGACTCGAAAGTTAAGCAGTGTTTAGTTTCCAACAATATTATGTTTGGTGACCTCTTGAAATTTTATTAACAAACATGTGGGTAATGACAAAATATGCTAAAAACAACTCATGTTGATCCGTAAGAATAATCTCCCTTCTTATAAACACTTCATGACAAGTAAATAATGTGGTCATACCACAAAAGGTGTTGGAAAATGCTGGAGCCATTGGGTGTCAAATTCACACTAAAAAATTTGGTTCATATCCGTTCATTGGACATTACACTAATCGGTTTAAGAGTTTCTTGCTTTTTTTTCTTTTTCTTTTTGTTGAAGTCTTATTTCTAACCATTTTAGGTTGAAAATATTCTCTAACCAATGTAGTCATAAATACGAATGATTGTGGCCGCAAAGCTAGTACTTCGTTGGGTTTGGCCAATGCCCAGTAGGCTACTTGATGAGTCTTGTACTCTTTCCTTATTTTGTATTTTTTTTTTCAAGAAGCTAGTCGAGGTTGGGAGCAGACTCTGGAGCAGGTGTCATAGACAAGCCTCACCCATCGTCTTCAACCCATTTGTTTTGAAATATTTTGTGTTCGTTCCTTATTTTGTGTTTTAACTATTGTGTTGTGTCTTAATTACTCATGTATGAAAACTATTTTGTTTTAAGTAATGTTATGTTTTAAATACTGTATGTTTTATTTCATGAAAGTTTACTCACCTTTTTGGAGTATCGAGTCAGCCCGATACTTACATATGATGACCAGATAAAAGCCTCGTTGTGCTAGGTCATGAAACATTATGAAAATTAGACTAGGTGAAGGACCCGAACGACCATAACATAAAATAAATTTCCATATTATAGTTTTACTTTTTTAATTCAAAATTTTAGAGAGCAATAACCCAAAATCAGTTTCAATCATATATTTTTTCGTCTAAAAAATAACAATTATCAATCACGATTCAATCTTTTTTATAAACAATTTAACAACACTAAAAAAAATAAAAAAATAAAAGAAATAATTAATAATAACTAATCTTCTCCCTCCCCCAAACTCTCACATAACTACTGCCATAAAATACTCAACCAGCTCCTTCTCACAAAACCATATGTTACAAAAAGAATAAAAGAAACAAAGAATTAGAAATACAAACAAATGGGTTAGTTTATTTATTTATTTTTGGGTTATTACGGATCAATTGTTATCTTCCATTACACTCTTTTTCAACTATAAAGAGTGAAACAAATCAAGCACAAATGTGTTCATACCCATCTCTTTTTCTTTCCCATTTCAACCATATGAGTTTATTTTCAACACTTGCACTTTCTCTCTTAATTTCATTGTTCTTTGCTGACCAAGTAACTACCATGAAGGATCATTCATCCAAAACCCAAATATTATGGTCAAGATAAAAAATGCTCTAAAATCTAAAAATTAGCTCACTGTTCACAGCAAATCTGAAAATGATGACTTGGGAGTCCACTAGCTGACACCTTGGGCCAGCTACAACTTCAGTTTTCGTCCAAATTTATGGGGCACGACATTGTTTTACTGTTCCTTCCAATGGCCTAGCTCGTTTCATTACTTCAATGTTTACATAGATAAGAGAGATAGAGATAGTTGTGAAAGTATTCTATGTTTGTGGCATATGAGTGAGGAAAATGTCTGTATGTTCAACTATAAAACCGAAAATTATGATATTTGCTACAACTGGTCAGGCAAAAAATCCATGTATCCATAAATTTGAAAGTTTGATTTTAATATTGAAATAAATAAATATTTTTGATATGTTGTTTAT
>NW_019646615.1:13457-38875 GCF_002806865.2 Cucurbita pepo subsp. pepo
TTTTCAATTTCATTGGGTTCTGTCAAAATTTTTAGCTTCATTACCGAGCCTCACAAAATATTATTTGATTATACAAAATGTTTAGAGTTTGAGGTTCAACTTCATCATCAATTCAGTCGTTAAGGGAATAACATCACTTGATAGCAAGAACTTCCATATCAACGTCCTCGGCTGCAACAACCTCACGTTCCATAATATCAATATAGTTGCACCAGCAAATAGTCCCAACACTGAAGGAATACACATCGATCGATCAAATAAGATCACAATCACAAATTCCAAAATTGCAACTGGAGATGATTGCATTTCTCTTGGAGATGGAAGCAAACTAATTGAAGTCACCAACGTGACATGCGGGCCAGGACATGGAATAAGCATCGGAAGTCTTGGAAGATACACCAACGAAGAACCTATTGAAGGTGTCACCGTAAAGTANATTGAAGTCACCAACGTGACATGCGGGCCAGGACATGGAATAAGCATCGGAAGTCTTGGAAGATACACCAACGAAGAACCTATTGAAGGTGTCACCGTAAAGTACTGCACGTTAGTTAACACCACTAATGGTGTCAGGATCAAAACGTGAGCAGCTTCTGCGGCTAGCGGCACCGCCACAAATATGCACTTTTTGGACATTATAATGGTCAATGTTAGCAACCCTATTCTAATAGACCAAGAGTATTGGCCATGGAATCAGTGCAATTGGCAGGTATTGATCGCATTCTCGAACCTTTTGATTCATTTTTTCATTATAACTTCACAAATAAACCATTTGTTGTCTCATTTTAATTTTCAGATTCCTTAAAAAATTAAGATTAGTACAGTGAGCTTCAAGAACATTAGAGGAAGTTCTGCAACTCCACTGGCAATCAAACTTATTTGCAGCCGTCACTTACCATGTGACTGATGTAAAAGTAAGCAACATTGACCTCACTTACAATGGAATAAAAGGTCCTATTTCCTCCCAATGCGCGAATGTGAAACCCATCATTTCAGGAAGACAGAGCCCCAAGATATGCTCCTCTCCTTATGTTGTCGGATGAATTGTTCATTGCCATAGAACTTCAAAATAATAGACAACCTTAATTAAAAAAGAAGATCGCCTCTGTCCATTTGACTCTCATTCTTTTGAGTTTCTTTTGTTGTACTTTTCGAAATAAATAAGATGGTCGAATGTTTGAAGGAGACTTTGTGTCGCGAACAACCTAATGTTTTTAGTACCTCTACCTTATACAATAAAATGGTTTCAGTCTTGTTTTAGATTTGGATGGGAAATAAGACACTGTAACTGTAACAACCAATATTAAAAAATACTAATCCATTACTCAAGAAAAGAATATTTAACGAACAAAAATATATCTAACTCCTCTTTCTATTAGTTACCCTAAACAAATCATTTACCATTAGAAATCTTTTAATAAGTTAGATTGAATCTCCCCTCTTTCTATTAGTTACCCTAAACAAATCATTTACCATTAGAAATCTTTTAATAAGTTAGATTGAATCTCCCAACTATATCCGCGCACAGATCCATCATTATTTTTAAATAAGAATTGACATTAGAGGTGACTAATCCAGCAAGTCGTGTTCTTAAATCTATCTTTTTCGTCAATGGTTTAATTTCGGTTGCAATTTTTTTATATGACTTTAAAAAATTTAGGTTTTAGATTAGAAAATTAAGTGACAAGTATTAATATGTATTTTAGGAATTTACATTTAATATCGAATTATCGACCTATTTATCCGGACCAATTTTACTTTTAGGAAAAAACGTCGATAGTCCTAGAAAAATTAAATATCAAAAGTAGCTAAAGGTTCTAGGAGTTTAATGTACAAGAACTCATCAAACTTTTCCCGCGGTAAATAAGGCCAAAAAACAACATAAATCACAAAAGAGAGAANATAAAGTGAGAGTGGTTTTCTTCATGGTCCGATCTTATGCAATACTCATTGCATAGGACGCCCCCACTCACATGTCTCCACATGCACAATTTAGTGATCGCATTGTTTATATCATATACAAAAGTGGGCCGCATCCATAGTGTCCCCAGAATAAGGTACTCAGCCTTATCCTTATACTATAGATCATTTTGACTATATACTTGAACTTGATCCACTCTTATGTCTCTACATATAGTTCAAGTAGTCATACTATAGCCAGAGTGTTCTTAGTTTATTGGATTTAGATTAATGATCGTAAAGTTCACTTTATTCAATAACAATTTTTACTGAATAAACAACAATAATAACTTTATTGAAAATAGAATATATCTTTGTTTACAAACTATGAGTTTTAGGACATAAAACCCAACATCGGGTGGCCCCCACAATTCCTTGCATCTTCAATGATATGGTCACATTAGTTACTTGTTTTGAATTGCTCCTAGGAGTGAAAACTATCTCTAAAAATCAGGTTGCCTACTTTTGGTGGTTCAATCATAAGACTCAAAAGTTAAGCTGTGTTTAGTTTCGAACAATATTATGTTTGGTGACCTCTTGAAATTTTATTAACAAACATGTGAGTAATGACAAAATATGTTAAAAACAACTCACGTGATCCGTAAGAAAGAATAATCTCCCNATATTATGTTTGGTGACCTCTTGAAATTTTATTAACAAACATTTGAGTAATGACAAAATATGCTAAAAACAACTCACGTGATCCGTAAGAAAGAATAATCTCCCTTTTTAGAAACACTTCATGACAAGTAAATAATGTTGTCATATTGCAAAAGGTGTTGGAAAATGCGGGAGCCATTGGGTGTCAAATTCATACTAAAAAATTTGGTTCATATCCTGTTCATGGGACATTACACTAATCGGTTTTAGAGTTTCTTGCTTTTTTTTTCTTTCTTTTTGTTGAAGTCTTATTTCTAACGATTTTAGGTTGAAAATATTCTCTAACCAATGTAGTCATAAATACAAATGTTTGAGGCAGCAAAGCTAGTACTTCATTGGGTTTGGCCAATGCCCAGTAGGCTACTTGTTGAGTCTTGTACTCCTTCCTTGTTTTGCATTTTTTTTTTCAAGTAATAAGCCTCACCCGTCGTCTTCAACCAATTTGTTTTGAAATATTTTGTGTTCGTTCCTTATTTTGTGTTTTAACTATTGTGTTGTGTCTTAATTACTCATGTATGAACACTATTTTGTTTTAAGTAATGTTGTGTTTTAAATATGGTTTGTTTTATTTCGTGAAAGTTTACTCGCCTTTTTGGAGTATCGAGTCAGCCCGGTACTTACATATGATGACCAGATAAAAGCCTCGTTGGGCTAGGTCATGAAACACTATGAAAATTAGACTAGGTGAAGGACCCGAACCGCCATAACATAAAATTAATTTCCATATTATAGTTTTAAATTTTTAATTCAAAATTTTAGAGAGCAATCACCCAGAATCCGTTTCAATCATATATTTTTCGATCTAAAAATTAATAATTATCAATCACGATTCTATTTTTATTATAAACAATTTAACAACAGTAAAAAAATTAAAAAATAAAAGAATTAATTAATCATAACTAATCCCTTCCCTCCCCCAAACTCTCACGTAACTATAGCCCTAAAATACTAAACCAGATCCTTCTCACAAAACCATATATTACAAAAAGTATAAAAGAATAAAAGAATTAGAAATACAAACAAATGGTTTAGTTTATTTATTTATTTTTGGGTTATTACCGATCAACTGTTATCTTCCATTACACTCTTTTTCAACTATAAAGAGTGAAACAAATCATGCACAAATATGTTCATACCCATCTCTTTNGAATTAGAAATACAAACAAACAAATGGTTTAGTTTATTTATTTATTTTTGGGTTATTACCAGATCAACGGTTATCTTCCATTACACTCCTTTTCAACTATAAAGAGTGAAACAAATCATGCACAAACAAATGTGTTCATACCCATCTCTTTTTCTCTCCCATTTCAACCACATGAGTTTATTTTCAACACTTGCACTTTCTCTCTTAATTTCATTATTCTTTGCTAACCAAGTGACTACCATCTAAGGATCATTCATCCAAAACCCAAATATTATGGTCAAGATTACAAATGCTCTAAAATCTAACAATTAGCTCACTGTTCACTGAACAGCAAATCAGGCAATGATGACTTGGGAGTCCACAAGCTGACACCTTGGGCTAGCTACGACTTCAGTTTTCGTCCAAATTTATGGGGCACGACATTGTTTTACTGTTCCTTCCAATGGCCTAGCTCGTTTCATTACTTCAATGTCTACATAGATAAGAGAGATAGAGATAATTGTGAAAGTATGCTATGTTCGTGGCATATGAGTGAGGAAAATGTCTGTATGTTCAACTATAAAACTTATAATTATTATATTTGCTACAACTGGTCAGGCAAAAAATCCATCTATCCATAAATTTGAAAGTTTGATTTTAATATTTAAATAAATAAATATTTTTTATATGTTGTTTATCTCGGATTATTATTATTATTATTACTTTTTTTTTTTTAAAGCTTGACATGATTAGTACGAGTGAAATATAAACGATGTTAATTACCTATCGACATAAATTATAATATGAACATTTGTTAACTTATTTTGGTCACGATTGATAATCAAAACAACTATATCAGATGGGACATTGCATTAGAAGGATTTTGAGGTAGGGTAAAGGTGAGGTAGAGCCTTAGGCTTGGCCTAGAGTAGAGGCAAGTCGGTTAGAGTTGTTACATGTATGATTGAACAAAGTTTAGTTTCTATATAAGTCATGTTCGGTTAGTGACCAACCTTGTCTAAAGTCTAATGTAGCCATAAAGTCAGGCAAAAAAAAGATTTTTCATGAGTGTGACAAAATCGTACCCATAAAGTCAGGCAAAAAAAAGATTTTCCATGAGTGTGACAAAATCGTGACGTTGTATGGTTGAAAATGTACGACTGTGACAATATTTGAAAATGCTAACACAATGTACAGGGAGGTCCATCGAATCAAGTTCACAACCAATTGTTATTAGAAGACAGTCACGGGGTAGTAGTCCCATTTATTTAAGTTCCCAACTTTGGGAGAAATTAATAGAAAATGTTGGGTTTATATAAGGAAATGATAAAACAAATATATGATACAAAAGGCACTTTACATCATGTCATAAGGTAATAATACATACATTTTCCTTGAGAAATGACATATTAGAGGAGGGAAATACGGACTTACCCTAAGAAGGCATTTCGCAACTCGATCGTAGACGGTAAAATAACAATTTAAAGGGTCATTATTTTTTTAAACAAATTGAGAACGAGGAGTTTCCAAAATTTCTAAACCATTTTGGATTATAAAGAACAATAAACGGGGTTTGTCAAATAGTTATCAAATTGTTGTGTCATTTAATGAAAGAAAGTAAGAACTATTTCAAATGAACCCTATGTAGCTGATCTGGATCTCTTCGTGGTGGTTTGGTTTAAGGTTTTGTTTACGATGCTTATGAATGAAATAATTATGTTTGGTGTAGTATGGAAAATGTTATAAGAAAGAGAGGACCAATTCATCTTAGGATCATGTATTCATGATACGTAGATGTACGACATAGAGACTAGTAAAGAGTTAACCAATTCATCTTGGGATCATGTATAAAACTGTGATTGATAAATACGATTTGGGGAGCCAAGTGATGAGATATGATGTAACGCCCCAAAAAAATAAAGGAAATTAGCTCCAAAAATAACAAGCGCCCCATGTAAGATCCAAAGGATTCAAGGACTTGAAATTAAGAGGATCAAGCAAGTATGCTCTAGACATTTTTCAAAGAAATTCAACATCTCAAGACTTGTTTACTCGAGAAATTCCTTATCAAAGATTTAGGGAATTTGTAATATATTATAGGCATTGAATTTTCTAGGTCTAGAAAAGAAATTTTTATCTCTCAAAGGAAGTATGCTCTAGACATTTTTCAAGACACTGGTCTTACAGGAGCACATCCAGAAAGATTTCCTATGGAGCATAATCTGAAACTTTCTTTAACAGAAGGGGAGAAGTTGAATGATCCAAGTAGATACAGACGGTTGATTGGAAGATTAATATATTTATCCGTTACTAGGCCTGACATAGTGTATTCAGTTCGTGTGCTTAGTCAATTTATGCATGAACCAAGAAAACCACATTGGGAGGCAACTCTTCGAGTTCTGAGATACATCAAAGGTATTCCTGGTCAAGGACTTGTAGTACCATCTGAAATCAACTTAAGATTACAAGCATATTGCGATTCAGACTGGGGCGGTTGTCGAACTTCCAGACCATTAATTTCTAGGTTCTGCATTTTCCTTGGAAATTCAATTATTCCTTGGAAGTCTAAAAAGCAAACCAATGTGTCCGGATCATCAGCAGAAGCCGAGTGTCGAGCGGTGACAAATACTTGTTTAGAGTTAGCTTGGTTAAGATACATTCTTCAAGACTTGAAAGTTCCACTGTCCGAACCAGCATTATTGTATTGTGATAATCAAGCATCATTACAGATAGCAGCCAATCCAGTTTTTCATAAACGTACGAAACACATAGAAATAGATTGTCATATAGTTCGAAGAAAATTACAAGCTAGAATCATCAAACCATGTTATGTTTCGACTAAAATGCAATTGGCGGATATTTTCACTAAAAATTTGGGAAGAAGTCAGTTCGATTTTTTGAAAGACAAGTTCGGTGTGATTGACAGCCACTCTCCAACTTGAGGGGGAGTATTAAGATATAATATTAGGAGAATATATTATAATAATTAGTGTTGGAATATATCTTATACATTCTTAATTAATATTTTTTTTACTTTATGATTTGATTAGTAGTATATTTTATTTGACTCTCAAGATTTAGTTAGTTAATATTTTCCCTTAATTTTAGGTATTCGTCGGTAGCTTGTATCCTATTTAAACATTGTGAATATTAATGAAGATGTAACTTTCTGTCCCAATTCTATTTCTCATTCTTAACATAACTCCAAGTCAGAAATAGAACGGGCCTAATTACTTACAAAAGAAACAAGAACAAGAAAAGAAAGAGTGTGGTGTCCTAGCTTATCAAGGACACGATAAAGAGCCTACAAGTAGGCTACTTGCTGAGTCTTGTACTCCTTCCTTATTTTGCATTTTTTTTTTCAGGTAATAAGGAGCTAGTCGAGGTTGGGAGCGGACTCCGAAGCAGGTGTCATAGACAAGCCTCACCCGTCGTCTTCAACCCATTTGTTTTGAAATATTTTGTGTTCGTTCCTTATTCGGTGTTTTAACTATTATGTTGTGTTTTAATTACTCATGTATGAACACTGTTTTGTTTTAAGTAATGTTATGTTTTAAATACTGTTTGTTTTATTTCGTGAAAGTTTACTCACCTTTTTGGAGTATCGAGTCAGACCGGTCCTTACATATGATGACCAGATAAAAGCCTCGTTGGGCTAGGTCATGAAACACTATGAAATTAGTCTAGGTGAAGGACCCGAACGACCATAACATAAAATTAATTTTCATATTATAGTTTTACTTTTTTAATTAAAAATTTTAGAGAGAAATAACAGTTTCAATCATATATTTTTCCATTTAAAAAATAACAGTTATCAATCACGGTTCTATTTTTATTATAAACTATTTAACAACAGTAAAAAAAAAAATAATAAAAGAATTAATTAATAATAACTAATCCCTTCCCTCTCCCAATAACTACCACCCTAAAATACTCAACTAACTTCTTCTCACAAAACCATATGTTACAAAAAAGAAAATAATGAATTAGAAATACAAACAAATGGGTTAGTTTATTTATTTATTTATTTTTGGGTTATTACCAGATCAACGGTTATCTTCCATTACACTCCTTTTCAACTATAAAGAGTGAAACAAATCATGCACAAACAAATGTGTTCATACCCATCTCTTTTTCTCTCCCATTTCAACCACATGAGTTTATTTTCAACACTTGCACTTTCTCTCTTAA
The DNA here is from genome assembly GCF_002806865.2 of Cucurbita pepo subsp. pepo. Classification (NCBI taxonomy): domain Eukaryota; kingdom Viridiplantae; phylum Streptophyta; class Magnoliopsida; order Cucurbitales; family Cucurbitaceae; genus Cucurbita; species Cucurbita pepo. The sequence goes on from NW_019646615.1 coordinate 21,394, forward strand.
TTTCATTATTCTTTGCTAACCAAGTGACTACCATCGAAGGATCATTCCTCCAAAACCCAAAGATTATGGTCAAGATAACAAATGCTCTAAAATCTAAAAATCAGCTCGCTGTTCACTGCAAATCAAGCAATGATGACTTGGGAGTCCACATGCTGACTCCTTTGGCCAGCTACGACTTCAGTTTTCGTCCAAACTTATGGGGTACAACATTGTTTTACTGTTCCTTCCAATGGCCTAGCTCGTTTCATTACTTCAATGTCTACATAGATAAGAGAGATAGAGATAATTGTGAAAGTATTCTATGTTCGTGGCATATGAGTGAGGAAAATGTCTGTATGTTCAACTATAAAACCGATAATTATGATATTTGCTACAACTGGTCAGGCAAAAAATTCATGTATCCATAAATTTGAAAGTTTGATTTTAATATTTAAATAAATAAATATTTTTGATATGTTGTTTATCTGGGATTACTATTATTATTTTTTTTTTAAAGCTTGACATGATTAGTACAAGTGAAATATAAACGATGTTAATTACCTATCGACATAAATTATAATATGAACATTTGTTAACTTTATTTGGTCACGGTTGATAATCAAAACAACTATATCACATGGGACATTGCATTACAAGGATTTTGAGGTAGGGTAAAGGTGAGGTAGAGCCTTAGGCTTGGCCTAGAGTAGAGGCAAGTCGGTTAGAGTTGTTACATGTATGATTGAACAAAGTTTAGTTTCTATATAAGTCATGTTCGGTTAGTGACCAACCTTGTCTAAAGTCTAATGTAGCCATAAAGTCAGGCAAAAAAAAGATTTTTCATGAGTGTGACAAAATCGTACCCATAAAGTCAGGCAAAAAAAAGNTTGTGTTTTAATTACTCATGTATGAACACTGTTTTGTTTTAAGTAATGTTATGTTTTAAATACTGTTTGTTTTATTTCGTGAAAGTTTACTCACCTTTTTGGAGTATCGAGTCAGACCGGTCCTTACATATGATGACCAGATAAAAGCCTCGTTGGGCTAGGTCATGAAACACTATGAAATTAGTCTAGGTGAAGGACCCGAACGACCATAACATAAAATTAATTTTCATATTATAGTTTTACTTTTTTAATTAAAAATTTTAGAGAGAAATAACAGTTTCAATCATATATTTTTCCATTTAAAAAATAACAGTTATCAATCACGGTTCTATTTTTATTATAAACTATTTAACAACCGTAAAAAAAAATAATAATAAAAGAATTAATTAATAATAACTAATCCCTTCCCTCTCCCAATAACTACCACCCTAAAATACTCAACTAACTTCTTCTCACAAAACCATATGTTACAAAAAAGAAAATAAAGAATTAGAAATACAAACAAATGGGTTAGTTTATTTATTTATTTATTTTTGGGTTATCACCAGATCAACGGTTATCTTTCATTACACTCCTTTACAACTATAAAGAGTGAAACAAATCATGCACAAACAAATGTGTTCATACCCATCTCTTTTTCTCTCCCATTTCAACCACATGAGTTTATTTTCAACACTTGCACTTTCTCTCTTAATTTCATTATTCTTTGCTAACCAAGTGACTACCATCGAAGGATCATTCCTCCAAAACCCAAAGATTATGGTCAAGATAACAAATGCTCTAAAATCTAAAAATCAGCTCGCTGTTCACTGCAAATCAAGCAATGATGACTTGGGAGTCCACATGCTGACTCCTTTGGCCAGCTACGACTTCAGTTTTCGTCCAAATTTATGGGGCACAACATTGTTTTACTGTTCCTTCCAATGGCCTAGCTCGTTTCATTACTTCAATGTCTACATAGATAAGAGAGATAGAGATAATTGTGAAAGTATGCTATGTTCGTGGCATATGAGTGAGGAAAATGTCTGTATGTTCAACTATAAAACCGATAATTATGATATTTGCTACAACTGGTCAGGCAAAAAATTCATGTATCCATAAATTTGAAAGTTTGATTTTAATATTTAAATAAATAAATATTTTTTATATGTTGTTTATCTGGGATTATTATTATTATTATTACTTTTTTTTTTTTAAAGCTTGACATGATTAGTACGAGTGAAATATAAACGATGTTAATTACCTATCGACATAAATTATAATATGAACATTTGTTAACTTATTTTGGTCACGATTGATAATCAAAACAACTATATCAGATGGGACATTGCATTAGAAGGATTTTGAGGTAGGGTAAAGGTGAGGTAGAGCCTTAGGCTTGGCCTAGAGTAGAGGCAAGTCGGTTAGAGTTGTTACATGTATGATTGAACAAAGTTTAGTTTCTATATAAGTCATGTTCGGTTAGTGACCAACCTTGTCTAAAGTCTAATGTAGCCATAAAGTCAGGCAAAAAAAAGATTTTTCATGAGTGTGACAAAATCGTACCCATAAAGTCAGGCAAAAAAAAGATTTTCCATGAGTGTGACAAAATCGTGACGTTGTATGGTTGAAAATGTACGACTGTGACAATATTTGAAAATGCTAACACAATGTACAGGGAGGTCCATCGAATCAAGTTCACAACCAATTGTTATTAGAAGACAGTCACGGGGTAGTAGTCCCATTTATTTAAGTTCCCAACTTTGGGAGAAATTAATAGAAAATGTTGGGTTTATATAAGGAAATGATAAAACAAATATATGATACAAAAGGCACTTTACATCATGTCATAAGGTAATAATACATACATTTTCCTTGAGAAATGACATATTAGAGGAGGGAAATACGGACTTACCCTAAGAAGGCATTTCGCAACTCGATCGTAGACGGTAAAATAACAATTTAAAGGGTCATTATTTTTTTAAACAAATTGAGAACGAGGAGTTTCCAAAATTTCTAAACCATTTTGGATTATAAAGAACAATAAACGGGGTTTGTCAAATAGTTATCAAATTGTTGTGTCATTTAATGAAAGAAAGTAAGAACTATTTCAAATGAACCCTATGTAGCTGATCTGGATCTCTTCGTGGTGGTTTGGTTTAAGGTTTTGTTTACGATGCTTATGAATGAAATAATTATGTTTGGTGTAGTATGGAAAATGTTATAAGAAAGAGAGGACCAATTCATCTTAGGATCATGTATTCATGATACGTAGATGTACGACATAGAGACTAGTAAAGAGTTAACCAATTCATCTTGGGATCATGTATAAAACTGTGATTGATAAATACGATTTGGGGAGCCAAGTGATGAGATATGATGTAACGCCCCAAAAAAATAAAGGAAATTAGCTCCAAAAATAACAAGCGCCCCATGTAAGATCCAAAGGATTCAAGGACTTGAAATTAAGAGGATCAAGCAAGTATGCTCTAGACATTTTTCAAAGAAATTCAACATCTCAAGACTTGTTTACTCGAGAAATTCCTTATCAAAGATTTAGGGAATTTGTAATATATTATAGGCATTGAATTTTCTAGGTCTAGAAAAGAAATTTTTATCTCTCAAAGGAAGTATGCTCTAGACATTTTTCAAGACACTGGTCTTACAGGAGCACATCCAGAAAGATTTCCTATGGAGCATAATCTGAAACTTTCTTTAACAGAAGGGGAGAAGTTGAATGATCCAAGTAGATACAGACGGTTGATTGGAAGATTAATATATTTATCCGTTACTAGGCCTGACATAGTGTATTCAGTTCGTGTGCTTAGTCAATTTATGCATGAACCAAGAAAACCACATTGGGAGGCAACTCTTCGAGTTCTGAGATACATCAAAGGTATTCCTGGTCAAGGACTTGTAGTACCATCTGAAATCAACTTAAGATTACAAGCATATTGCGATTCAGACTGGGGCGGTTGTCGAACTTCCAGACCATTAATTTCTAGGTTCTGCATTTTCCTTGGAAATTCAATTATTCCTTGGAAGTCTAAAAAGCAAACCAATGTGTCCGGATCATCAGCAGAAGCCGAGTGTCGAGCGGTGACAAATACTTGTTTAGAGTTAGCTTGGTTAAGATACATTCTTCAAGACTTGAAAGTTCCACTGTCCGAACCAGCATTATTGTATTGTGATAATCAAGCATCATTACAGATAGCAGCCAATCCAGTTTTTCATAAACGTACGAAACACATAGAAATAGATTGTCATATAGTTCGAAGAAAATTACAAGCTAGAATCATCAAACCATGTTATGTTTCGACTAAAATGCAATTGGCGGATATTTTCACTAAAAATTTGGGAAGAAGTCAGTTCGATTTTTTGAAAGACAAGTTCGGTGTGATTGACAGCCACTCTCCAACTTGAGGGGGAGTATTAAGATATAATATTAGGAGAATATATTATAATAATTAGTGTTGGAATATATCTTATACATTCTTAATTAATATTTTTTTTACTTTATGATTTGATTAGTAGTATATTTTATTTGACTCTCAAGATTTAGTTAGTTAATATTTTCCCTTAATTTTAGGTATTCGTCGGTAGCTTGTATCCTATTTAAACATTGTGAATATTAATGAAGATGTAACTTTCTGTCCCAATTCTATTTCTCATTCTTAACATAACTCCAAGTCAGAAATAGAACGGGCCTAATTACTTACAAAAGAAACAAGAACAAGAAAAGAAAGAGTGTGGTGTCCTAGCTTATCAAGGACACGATAAAGAGCCTACAAGTAGGCTACTTGCTGAGTCTTGTACTCCTTCCTTATTTTGCATTTTTTTTTTCAGGTAATAAGGAGCTAGTCGAGGTTGGGAGCGGACTCCGAAGCAGGTGTCATAGACAAGCCTCACCCGTCGTCTTCAACCCATTTGTTTTGAAATATTTTGTGTTCGTTCCTTATTCGGTGTTTTAACTATTATGTTGTGTTTTAATTACTCATGTATGAACACTGTTTTGTTTTAAGTAATGTTATGTTTTAAATACTGTTTGTTTTATTTCGTGAAAGTTTACTCACCTTTTTGGAGTATCGAGTCAGACCGGTCCTTACATATGATGACCAGATAAAAGCCTCGTTGGGCTAGGTCATGAAACACTATGAAATTAGTCTAGGTGAAGGACCCGAACGACCATAACATAAAATTAATTTTCATATTATAGTTTTACTTTTTTTTAATTAAAAATTTTAGAGAGAAATAGTAGTTTCAATCATATATTTTTCCATTTAAAAAAATAACAGTTATCAATCACGGTTCTATTTTTATTATAAACTATTTAACAACAGTAAAAAAAATAATAATAAAAGAATTAATTAATAATAACTAATCCCTTCCCTCTCCCAATAACTACCACCCTAAAATACTCAACTAACTTCTTCTCACAAAACCATATGTTACAAAAAAGAAAATAATGAATTAGAAATACAAACAAATGGGTTAGTTTATTTATTTATTTATTTTTGGGTTATTACCCGATCAACGGTTATCTTCCATTACACTCCTTTTCAACTGTAAAGAGTGAAACAAATCATGCACTTTTTCTCTCCCATTTCAACCACATGAGTTTATTTTCAACACTTGCACTTTCTCTCTTAATTTCATTATTCTTTGCTAACCAAGTGACTACCATCGAAGGATCATTCCTCCAAAACCCAAAGATTATGGTCAAGATAACAAATGCTCTAAAATCTAAAAATCAGCTCGCTGTTCACTGCAAATCAAGCAATGATGACTTGGGAGTCCACATGCTGACTCCTTTGGCCAGCTACGACTTCAGTTTTCGTCCAAATTTATGGGGCACAACATTGTTTTACTGTTCCTTCCAATGGCCTAGCTCGTTTCATTACTTCAATGTCTACATAGATAAGAGAGATAGAGATAATTGTGAAAGTATGCTATGTTCGTGGCATATGAGTGAGGAAAATGTCTGTATGTTCAACTATAAAACCGATAATTATGATATTTGCTACAACTGGTCAGGCAAAAAATTCATGTATCCATAAATTTGAAAGTTTGATTTTAATATTTAAATAAATAAATATTTTTTATATGTTGTTTATCTGGGATTATTATTATTATTATTACTTTTTTTTTTTTAAAGCTTGACATGATTAGTACGAGTGAAATATAAACGATGTTAATTACCTATCGACATAAATTATAATATGAACATTTGTTAACTTATTTTGGTCACGATTGATAATCAAAACAACTATATCAGATGGGACATTGCATTAGAAGGATTTTGAGGTAGGGTAAAGGTGAGGTAGAGCCTTAGGCTTGGCCTAGAGTAGAGGCAAGTCGGTTAGAGTTGTTACATGTATGATTGAACAAAGTTTAGTTTCTATATAAGTCATGTTCGGTTAGTGACCAACCTTGTCTAAAGTCTAATGTAGCCATAAAGTCAGGCAAAAAAAAGATTTTTCATGAGTGTGACAAAATCGTACCCATAAAGTCAGGCAAAAAAAAGATTTTCCATGAGTGTGACAAAATCGTGACGTTGTATGGTTGAAAATGTACGACTGTGACAATATTTGAAAATGCTAACACAATGTACAGGGAGGTCCATCGAATCAAGTTCACAACCAATTGTTATTAGAAGACAGTCACGGGGTAGTAGTCCCATTTATTTAAGTTCCCAACTTTGGGAGAAATTAATAGAAAATGTTGGGTTTATATAAGGAAATGATAAAACAAATATATGATACAAAAGGCACTTTACATCATGTCATAAGGTAATAATACATACATTTTCCTTGAGAAATGACATATTAGAGGAGGGAAATACGGACTTACCCTAAGAAGGCATTTCGCAACTCGATCGTAGACGGTAAAATAACAATTTAAAGGGTCATTATTTTTTTAAACAAATTGAGAACGAGGAGTTTCCAAAATTTCTAAACCATTTTGGATTATAAAGAACAATAAACGGGGTTTGTCAAATAGTTATCAAATTGTTGTGTCATTTAATGAAAGAAAGTAAGAACTATTTCAAATGAACCCTATGTAGCTGATCTGGATCTCTTCGTGGTGGTTTGGTTTAAGGTTTTGTTTACGATGCTTATGAATGAAATAATTATGTTTGGTGTAGTATGGAAAATGTTATAAGAAAGAGAGGACCAATTCATCTTAGGATCATGTATTCATGATACGTAGATGTACGACATAGAGACTAGTAAAGAGTTAACCAATTCATCTTGGGATCATGTATAAAACTGTGATTGATAAATACGATTTGGGGAGCCAAGTGATGAGATATGATGTAACGCCCCAAAAAAATAAAGGAAATTAGCTCCAAAAATAACAAGCGCCCCATGTAAGATCCAAAGGATTCAAGGACTTGAAATTAAGAGGATCAAGCAAGTATGCTCTAGACATTTTTCAAAGAAATTCAACATCTCAAGACTTGTTTACTCGAGAAATTCCTTATCAAAGATTTAGGGAATTTGTAATATATTATAGGCATTGAATTTTCTAGGTCTAGAAAAGAAATTTTTATCTCTCAAAGGAAGTATGCTCTAGACATTTTTCAAGACACTGGTCTTACAGGAGCACATCCAGAAAGATTTCCTATGGAGCATAATCTGAAACTTTCTTTAACAGAAGGGGAGAAGTTGAATGATCCAAGTAGATACAGACGGTTGATTGGAAGATTAATATATTTATCCGTTACTAGGCCTGACATAGTGTATTCAGTTCGTGTGCTTAGTCAATTTATGCATGAACCAAGAAAACCACATTGGGAGGCAACTCTTCGAGTTCTGAGATACATCAAAGGTATTCCTGGTCAAGGACTTGTAGTACCATCTGAAATCAACTTAAGATTACAAGCATATTGCGATTCAGACTGGGGCGGTTGTCGAACTTCCAGACCATTAATTTCTAGGTTCTGCATTTTCCTTGGAAATTCAATTATTCCTTGGAAGTCTAAAAAGCAAACCAATGTGTCCGGATCATCAGCAGAAGCCGAGTGTCGAGCGGTGACAAATACTTGTTTAGAGTTAGCTTGGTTAAGATACATTCTTCAAGACTTGAAAGTTCCACTGTCCGAACCAGCATTATTGTATTGTGATAATCAAGCATCATTACAGATAGCAGCCAATCCAGTTTTTCATAAACGTACGAAACACATAGAAATAGATTGTCATATAGTTCGAAGAAAATTACAAGCTAGAATCATCAAACCATGTTATGTTTCGACTAAAATGCAATTGGCGGATATTTTCACTAAAAATTTGGGAAGAAGTCAGTTCGATTTTTTGAAAGACAAGTTCGGTGTGATTGACAGCCACTCTCCAACTTGAGGGGGAGTATTAAGATATAATATTAGGAGAATATATTATAATAATTAGTGTTGGAATATATCTTATACATTCTTAATTAATATTTTTTTTACTTTATGATTTGATTAGTAGTATATTTTATTTGACTCTCAAGATTTAGTTAGTTAATATTTTCCCTTAATTTTAGGTATTCGTCGGTAGCTTGTATCCTATTTAAACATTGTGAATATTAATGAAGATGTAACTTTCTGTCCCAATTCTATTTCTCATTCTTAACATAACTCCAAGTCAGAAATAGAACGGGCCTAATTACTTACAAAAGAAACAAGAACAAGAAAAGAAAGAGTGTGGTGTCCTAGCTTATCAAGGACACGATAAAGAGCCTACAAGTAGGCTACTTGCTGAGTCTTGTACTCCTTCCTTATTTTGCATTTTTTTTTTCAGGTAATAAGGAGCTAGTCGAGGTTGGGAGCGGACTCCGAAGCAGGTGTCATAGACAAGCCTCACCCGTCGTCTTCAACCCATTTGTTTTGAAATATTTTGTGTTCGTTCCTTATTCGGTGTTTTAACTATTATGTTGTGTTTTAATTACTCATGTATGAACACTGTTTTGTTTTAAGTAATGTTATGTTTTAAATACTGTTTGTTTTATTTCGTGAAAGTTTACTCACCTTTTTGGAGTATCGAGTCAGACCGGTCCTTACATATGATGACCAGATAAAAGCCTCGTTGGGCTAGGTCATGAAACACTATGAAAATTAGACTAAGTGAAGGACCCGATCCGCCATAACATAAAATTAATTTCCATATTATAGTTTTACTTTTTTAATTCAAAATTTTAGAGAGCAATAACCCAAAATCGGTTTCAATCATATATTTTTCCATCTAAAAATTAACAATTATCAATCACGATTCTATTTTTATTATAAACTATTTAACAATAGTAGCCCTAAAATAAAAAATAAAAGGATTAATTAATAATAACTAATCCCTTCCCTCCCCAAACTCTCACGTAACTATAGCCCTAAAATACTAAACCAGCTCCTTATCAAGAACGGGCCTAATTACTTACAAAAGAAACAAGAACAAGAAAAGAAAGAGTGTGGTGTCCTAGCTTATCAAGGACACGATAAAGAGCCTACAAGTAGGCTACTTGCTGAGTCTTGTACTCCTTCCTTATTTTGCATTTTTTTTTTCAGGTAATAAGGAGCTAGTCGAGGTTGGGAGCGGACTCCGAAGCAGGTGTCATAGACAAGCCTCACCCGTCGTCTTCAACCCATTTGTTTTGAAATATTTTGTGTTCGTTTCTTATTTTGTGTTTTAACTATTGTGTTGTGTCTTAATTACTCATGTATGAACACTATTTTGTTTTAAGTAATGTTGTGTTTTAAATACGGTTTGTTTTATTTCGTGAAAGTTTACTCACCTTTTTGGAGTATCGAGTCAGCCCGGTACTTACATATGATGACCAGATAAAAGCCTCGTTGGGCTAGGTCATGAAACACTATGAAAATTAGACTAAGTGAAGGACCCGATCCGCCATAACATAAAATTAATTTCCATATTATAGTTTTACTTTTTTAATTCAAAATTTTAGAGAGCAATAACCCAAAATCGGTTTCAATCATATATTTTTCCATCTAAAAATTAACAATTATCAATCACGATTCTATTTTTATTATAAACTATTTAACAATAGTAGCCCTAAAATAAAAAATAAAAGGATTAATTAATAATAACTAATCCCTTCCCTCCCCAAACTCTCACGTAACTATAGCCCTAAAATACTAAACCAGCTCCTTATCAAGAACGGGCCTAATTACTTACAAAAGAAACAAGAACAAGAAAAGAAAGAGTGTGGTGTCCTAGCTTATCAAGGACACGATAAAGAGCCTACAAGTAGGCTACTTGCTGAGTCTTGTACTCCTTCCTTATTTTGCATTTTTTTTTTCAGGTAATAAGGAGCTAGTCGAGGTTGGGAGCGGACTCCGAAGCAGGTGTCATAGACAAGCCTCACCCGTCGTCTTCAACCCATTTGTTTTGAAATATTTTGTGTTCGTTCCTTATTCGGTGTTTTAACTATTATGTTGTGTTTTAATTACTCATGTATGAACACTGTTTTGTTTTAAGTAATGTTATGTTTTAAATACTGTTTGTTTTATTTCGTGAAAGTTTACTCACCTTTTTGGAGTATCGAGTCAGACCGGTCCTTACATATGATGACCAGATAAAAGCCTCGTTGGGCTAGGTCATGAAACACTATGAAATTAGTCTAGGTGAAGGACCCGAACGACCATAACATAAAATTAATTTTCATATTATAGTTTTACTTTTTTAATTAAAAATTTTAGAGAGAAATAACAGTTTCAATCATATATTTTTCCATTTAAAAAATAACAGTTATCAATCACGGTTCTATTTTTATTATAAACTATTTAACAACAGTAAAAAAAATAATAATAAAAGAATTAATTAATAATAACTAATCCCTTCCCTCTCCCAATAACTACCACCCTAAAATACTCAACTAACTTCTTCTCACAAAACCATATGTTACAAAAAAGAAAATAATGAATTAGAAATACAAACAAATGGGTTAGTTTATTTATTTATTTATTTTTGGGTTATTACCAGATCAACGGTTATCTTCCATTACACTCCTTTTCAACTATAAAGAGTGAAACAAATCATGCACAAACAAATGTGTTCATACCCATCTCTTTTTCTCTCCCATTTCAACCACATGAGTTTATTTTCAACACTTGCACTTTCTCTCTTAATTTCATTATTCTTTGCTAACCAAGTGACTACCATCGAAGGATCATTCCTCCAAAACCCAAAGATTATGGTCAAGATAACAAATGCTCTAAAATCTAAAAATCAGCTCGCTGTTCACTGCAAATCAAGCAATGATGACTTGGGAGTCCACATGCTGACTCCTTTGGCCAGCTACGACTTCAGTTTTCGTCCAAATTTATGGGGCACAACATTGTTTTACTGTTCCTTCCAATGGCCTAGCTCGTTTCATTACTTCAATGTCTACATAGATAAGAGAGATAGAGATAATTGTGAAAGTATGCTATGTTCGTGGCATATGAGTGAGGAAAATGTCTGTATGTTCAACTATAAAACCGATAATTATGATATTTGCTACAACTGGTCAGGCAAAAAATTCATGTATCCATAAATTTGAAAGTTTGATTTTAATATTTAAATAAATAAATATTTTTTATATGTTGTTTATCTGGGATTATTATTATTATTATTACTTTTTTTTTTTTAAAGCTTGACATGATTAGTACGAGTGAAATATAAACGATGTTAATTACCTATCGACATAAATTATAATATGAACATTTGTTAACTTATTTTGGTCACGATTGATAATCAAAACAACTATATCAGATGGGACATTGCATTAGAAGGATTTTGAGGTAGGGTAAAGGTGAGGTAGAGCCTTAGGCTTGGCCTAGAGTAGAGGCAAGTCGGTTAGAGTTGTTACATGTATGATTGAACAAAGTTTAGTTTCTATATAAGTCATGTTCGGTTAGTGACCAACCTTGTCTAAAGTCTAATGTAGCCATAAAGTCAGGCAAAAAAAAGATTTTCCATGAGTGTGACAAAATCGTGACGTTGTATGGTTGAAAATGTACGACTGTGACAATATTTGAAAATGCTAACACAATGTACAGGGAGGTCCATCGAATCAAGTTCACAACCAATTGTTATTAGAAGACAGTCACGGGGTAGTAGTCCCATTTATTTAAGTTCCCAACTTTGGGAGAAATTAATAGAAAATGTTGGGTTTATATAAGGAAATGATAAAACAAATATATGATACAAAAGGCACTTTACATCATGTCATAAGGTAATAATACATACATTTTCCTTGAGAAATGACATATTAGAGGAGGGAAATACGGACTTACCCTAAGAAGGCATTTCGCAACTCGATCGTAGACGGTAAAATAACAATTTAAAGGGTCATTATTTTTTTAAACAAATTGAGAACGAGGAGTTTCCAAAATTTCTAAACCATTTTGGATTATAAAGAACAATAAACGGGGTTTGTCAAATAGTTATCAAATTGTTGTGTCATTTAATGAAAGAAAGTAAGAACTATTTCAAATGAACCCTATGTAGCTGATCTGGATCTCTTCGTGGTGGTTTGGTTTAAGGTTTTGTTTACGATGCTTATGAATGAAATAATTATGTTTGGTGTAGTATGGAAAATGTTATAAGAAAGAGAGGACCAATTCATCTTAGGATCATGTATTCATGATACGTAGATGTACGACATAGAGACTAGTAAAGAGTTAACCAATTCATCTTGGGATCATGTATAAAACTGTGATTGATAAATACGATTTGGGGAGCCAAGTGATGAGATATGATGTAACGCCCCAAAAAAATAAAGGAAATTAGCTCCAAAAATAACAAGCGCCCCATGTAAGATCCAAAGGATTCAAGGACTTGAAATTAAGAGGATCAAGCAAGTATGCTCTAGACATTTTTCAAAGAAATTCAACATCTCAAGACTTGTTTACTCGAGAAATTCCTTATCAAAGATTTAGGGAATTTGTAATATATTATAGGCATTGAATTTTCTAGGTCTAGAAAAGAAATTTTTATCTCTCAAAGGAAGTATGCTCTAGACATTTTTCAAGACACTGGTCTTACAGGAGCACATCCAGAAAGATTTCCTATGGAGCATAATCTGAAACTTTCTTTAACAGAAGGGGAGAAGTTGAATGATCCAAGTAGATACAGACGGTTGATTGGAAGATTAATATATTTATCCGTTACTAGGCCTGACATAGTGTATTCAGTTCGTGTGCTTAGTCAATTTATGCATGAACCAAGAAAACCACATTGGGAGGCAACTCTTCGAGTTCTGAGATACATCAAAGGTATTCCTGGTCAAGGACTTGTAGTACCATCTGAAATCAACTTAAGATTACAAGCATATTGCGATTCAGACTGGGGCGGTTGTCGAACTTCCAGACCATTAATTTCTAGGTTCTGCATTTTCCTTGGAAATTCAATTATTCCTTGGAAGTCTAAAAAGCAAACCAATGTGTCCGGATCATCAGCAGAAGCCGAGTGTCGAGCGGTGACAAATACTTGTTTAGAGTTAGCTTGGTTAAGATACATTCTTCAAGACTTGAAAGTTCCACTGTCCGAACCAGCATTATTGTATTGTGATAATCAAGCATCATTACAGATAGCAGCCAATCCAGTTTTTCATAAACGTACGAAACACATAGAAATAGATTGTCATATAGTTCGAAGAAAATTACAAGCTAGAATCATCAAACCATGTTATGTTTCGACTAAAATGCAATTGGCGGATATTTTCACTAAAAATTTGGGAAGAAGTCAGTTCGATTTTTTGAAAGACAAGTTCGGTGTGATTGACAGCCACTCTCCAACTTGAGGGGGAGTATTAAGATATAATATTAGGAGAATATATTATAATAATTAGTGTTGGAATATATCTTATACATTCTTAATTAATATTTTTTTTACTTTATGATTTGATTAGTAGTATATTTTATTTGACTCTCAAGATTTAGTTAGTTAATATTTTCCCTTAATTTTAGGTATTCGTCGGTAGCTTGTATCCTATTTAAACATTGTGAATATTAATGAAGATGTAACTTTCTGTCCCAATTCTATTTCTCATTCTTAACATAACTCCAAGTCAGAAATAGAACGGGCCTAATTACTTACAAAAGAAACAAGAACAAGAAAAGAAAGAGTGTGGTGTCCTAGCTTATCAAGGACACGATAAAGAGCCTACAAGTAGGCTACTTGCTGAGTCTTGTACTCCTTCCTTATTTTGCATTTTTTTTTTCAGGTAATAAGGAGCTAGTCGAGGTTGGGAGCGGACTCCGAAGCAGGTGTCATAGACAAGCCTCACCCGTCGTCTTCAACCCATTTGTTTTGAAATATTTTGTGTTCGTTCCTTATTCGGTGTTTTAACTATTATGTTGTGTTTTAATTACTCATGTATGAACACTGTTTTGTTTTAAGTAATGTTATGTTTTAAATACTGTTTGTTTTATTTCGTGAAAGTTTACTCACCTTTTTGGAGTATCGAGTCAGACCGGTCCTTACATATGATGACCAGATAAAAGCCTCGTTGGGCTAGGTCATGAAACACTATGAAATTAGTCTAGGTGAAGGACCCGAACGACCATAACATAAAATTAATTTTCATATTATAGTTTTACTTTTTTAATTAAAAATTTTAGAGAGAAATAACAGTTTCAATCATATATTTTTCCATTTAAAAAATAACAGTTATCAATCACGGTTCTATTTTTATTATAAACTATTTAACAACAGAAAAAAAAATAATAATAAAAGAATTAATTAATAATAACTAATCCCTTCCCTCTCCCAATAACTACCACCCTAAAATACTCAACTAACTTCTTCTCACAAAACCATATGTTACAAAAAAGAAAATAATGAATTAGAAATACAAACAAATGGGTTAGTTTATTTATTTATTTATTTTTGGGTTATTACCAGATCAACGGTTATCTTCCATTACACTCCTTTTCAACTATAAAGAGTGAAACAAATCATGCACAAACAAATGTGTTCATACCCATCTCTTTTTCTCTCCCATTTCAACCACATGAGTTTATTTTCAACACTTGCACTTTCTCTCTTAATTTCATTATTCTTTGCTAACCAAGTGACTACCATCGAAGGATCATTCCTCCAAAACCCAAAGATTATGGTCAAGATAACAAATGCTCTAAAATCTAAAAATCAGCTCGCTGTTCACTGCAAATCAAGCAATGATGACTTGGGAGTCCACATGCTGACTCCTTTGGCCAGCTACGACTTCAGTTTTCGTCCAAATTTATGGGGCACAACATTGTTTTACTGTTCCTTCCAATGGCCTAGCTCGTTTCATTACTTCAATGTCTACATAGATAAGAGAGATAGAGATAATTGTGAAAGTATGCTATGTTCGTGGCATATGAGTGAGGAAAATGTCTGTATGTTCAACTATAAAACCGATAATTATGATATTTGCTACAACTGGTCAGGCAAAAAATTCATGTATCCATAAATTTGAAAGTTTGATTTTAATATTTAAATAAATAAATATTTTTTATATGTTGTTTATCTGGGATTATTATTATTATTATTACTTTTTTTTTTTTAAAGCTTGACATGATTAGTACGAGTGAAATATAAACGATGTTAATTACCTATCGACATAAATTATAATATGAACATTTGTTAACTTATTTTGGTCACGATTGATAATCAAAACAACTATATCAGATGGGACATTGCATTAGAAGGATTTTGAGGTAGGGTAAAGGTGAGGTAGAGCCTTAGGCTTGGCCTAGAGTAGAGGCAAGTCGGTTAGAGTTGTTACATGTATGATTGAACAAAGTTTAGTTTCTATATAAGTCATGTTCGGTTAGTGACCAACCTTGTCTAAAGTCTAATGTAGCCATAAAGTCAGGCAAAAAAAAGATTTTCCATGAGTGTGACAAAATCGTGACGTTGTATGGTTGAAAATGTACGACTGTGACAATATTTGAAAATGCTAACACAATGTACAGGGAGGTCCATCGAATCAAGTTCACAACCAATTGTTATTAGAAGACAGTCACGGGGTAGTAGTCCCATTTATTTAAGTTCCCAACTTTGGGAGAAATTAATAGAAAATGTTGGGTTTATATAAGGAAATGATAAAACAAATATATGATACAAAAGGCACTTTACATCATGTCATAAGGTAATAATACATACATTTTCCTTGAGAAATGACATATTAGAGGAGGGAAATACGGACTTACCCTAAGAAGGCATTTCGCAACTCGATCGTAGACGGTAAAATAACAATTTAAAGGGTCATTATTTTTTTAAACAAATTGAGAACGAGGAGTTTCCAAAATTTCTAAACCATTTTGGATTATAAAGAACAATAAACGGGGTTTGTCAAATAGTTATCAAATTGTTGTGTCATTTAATGAAAGAAAGTAAGAACTATTTCAAATGAACCCTATGTAGCTGATCTGGATCTCTTCGTGGTGGTTTGGTTTAAGGTTTTGTTTACGATGCTTATGAATGAAATAATTATGTTTGGTGTAGTATGGAAAATGTTATAAGAAAGAGAGGACCAATTCATCTTAGGATCATGTATTCATGATACGTAGATGTACGACATAGAGACTAGTAAAGAGTTAACCAATTCATCTTGGGATCATGTATAAAACTGTGATTGATAAATACGATTTGGGGAGCCAAGTGATGAGATATGATGTAACGCCCCAAAAAAATAAAGGAAATTAGCTCCAAAAATAACAAGCGCCCCATGTAAGATCCAAAGGATTCAAGGACTTGAAATTAAGAGGATCAAGCAAGTATGCTCTAGACATTTTTCAAAGAAATTCAACATCTCAAGACTTGTTTACTCGAGAAATTCCTTATCAAAGATTTAGGGAATTTGTAATATATTATAGGCATTGAATTTTCTAGGTCTAGAAAAGAAATTTTTATCTCTCAAAGGAAGGAAGTATGCTCTAGACATTTCTCAAGACACTGGTCTTACAGGAGCACATCCAGAAAGATTTCCTATGGAGCATAATCTGAAACTTTCTTTAACAGAAGGGGAGAAGTTGAATGATCCAAGTAGATACAGACGGTTGATTGGAAGATTAATATATTTATCCGTTACTAGGCCTGACATAGTGTATTCAGTTCGTATGCTTAGTCAATTTATGCATGAACCAAGAAAACCACATTGGGAGGTAGCTCTTCGAGTTCTGAGATACATCAAAGGTACTCCTAGTCAAGAACTTGTACTACCATCTGAAAAAAACTTAAGATTACAAGCATATTGTGATTCAGACTGGGGCGGTTGTCGAACTTCCAGATGATCAATTTCTTGGTTATGCATTTTCCTTGGAAATTCAATTATTCATTGGAAGTCTAAAAAATAAATCAATGTGTCCAGATCATCAGCAGAAGCTGAGTATCATCAAACCATGTTATTCATGAAAGTACGAAACACATAGAAATAGATTGTCATCTAGTTCGAGAAAAATTACAAGCTGTAATCATCAAACCATGTTATGTTTCGACTAAAATGCAATTTGTAGATATTTTCACTAAAACATTGGGAAGACGTCAGTTCGAATTTTTGAAAGACAAGTTCGGTGTGATTGACAGACACTCTCCAACTTGAGGCGGAGTATTAAGATATAATATTAGGAGAATCTATTATAATAATTAGTGTTGGAATATATCTTATACATTCTT